>NC_091754.1:41306904-41421904 GCF_043380555.1 Nothobranchius furzeri
TCCAATTTGTCTTTAAACAGCTTTGATTTTTGTCTTTTTATGTGGAACTATTTTAGTTAAATTCATATTTTTGTTTTGTTTATGCCAAGAAAAATAATATTAACTGATCAGAAAAGAAGAATATTGTCAGTGAGTAAATAATAACTTATTAATAAAAAGAAGGTCTCGTCATGCAGAACCAGAGTTTAAGCTCACTTCTTCCTTCACTTCCATTTTCAAAGATCTCTTTTCAGTTTATTTGAACAAAAAGAACAGAAAAACATCCATTATGCTGCATTTAGGAATAAAGAACATGGGAGTGAATGTAATTTCATGTTTTCGGTAATGATCCTTGACTCTGACCCACTCCTGCAGAAGCCGCTATGATAGATGAACCCAGACAAAGACTTAGGCGGTGAGCCATTTGAAAAGAAGCTGCTGTGTTTGTCCACTGTTCACTTTAAATACAAGCTAAATGTCAGAGAGCAAAAGATGTTTTAGAGTCTTCAAATCATGTGAAAAAATCTGAATGAGTTTTTACCAGAAATGGGGGAAAAAAAGTACGACGGAAAATTTGTGTCAAGTGACAATAAAAGGAAACGCTAACAGAATCATTTCATGATCAGAAACAGAAGAGCCTTGCTGGTGCTCATTTAGAGGAATAAATCCAGCTGAGACGTGTGAGCATCAGCGTTTCCGGATCCATTCACTCAGAAGAAACAACGGCCAGCCGCTCACACCTTTTTGTTTTTCTTCTACAGACTGAACCCCAAACCCCTAAAAACAACCTCAACTATCTGGATAAGTCAGGCTGCCCGTCTTTAACTGTGTGGCTTAACTCCAACAAACAATCTCCATCACCAGTAAGGCTAACTGGAACAGACCGAAGCCAAACGGAGGCCAGTCCTGACCCCTAGTGGACAATCCTGAAAACTAAACCACCTCTGTGGGGTTTCTCTCTTTTTAGAGATCAATGTGAGTTTGGAAAGACAAAGAAGAACAGAAACAACTCCAGCATCCTGACAAAGCTACAAGAACGTTTTAATGTGCCAAACGGGACGGGAGCACGACTTGCATTAACAGTTACTGTAGTTACTGTGTGTTAACACACACACACCAAAGATAATATATGTCATCATGGTCAACAGTGAGCAGCAGCTGCAGACTTGGAAAGTAAATGAGATGTAATAATATGATAGTCTAAGGAGCTACGCTAGCAGGATAACAGCATTTCTGACTAATGCTAATCTCTGATACGCACGAGGATGCTTCAGATGAACAAAAATATGTGACTTCTACTAAAATCACCCTCCAGAATCAGATGTGATTATTGTCTGTTTTTCATTTAGGGTCTGATAAAACATTTATAAATTATTTGAGGAGCTATAAAAATAAACAAACTAAAGGAAAATGATATAAACTTTAAATGAAATCTTATGAAAACATATGAATATTGACCAATGACATCATCCAGAAAAACTCACTAATGATGTATTTTTTACAATCTTTGAAAAAATGAACTAGCTGGGCAAGATGGTGAAAAATGAACATGAATTATTCACTGCTAGGCTTGGATTTGCTGCCATCTTCTGGCTACATTTCAGAACTACAATCCATAATTCAGACACACACACACACACACACACACACACACACACACACACACACACACACACACACACACACACACACACACACACACACACACACACACACACACAGCAACACAACTTTTAACATTGACTTGCTGTACAAGACTGAATACAGCTCAGATTAAAAGCCGTGTACTCACACTAAAAAACAAAATGGGGGTAGTGTTCATGTCCTGAAGGGACGAACAGATAACTGTGTTTATGGTAAACCCTTAATTCAAACAGAAGAAGTGGATCAGAAACATGAATGAATCTAAAGTCTCACATACTCACCCACTGTGCTTCATGTTGGGAGGTTTGTCCATGCGGACTGCCAGTTTGATCCTCAGATCTGTGTCCTGGCTGTTTTTGGGAACAGTCATCCGATGGAAGTCTGGCTGCTTTGGTCCGTTGGTGGTGGGACTCAGCACCACCTGAACACGATCAAAGGACGTCGGTAAGCAAAAACAGTTTCTTACGTCTCACCAATAAAAAGCAAAATACAAGAACCATTCTTGTTCCCATCGCTTTTGAAACTGAGTTCATATATATGTATATATATATATATACAGGTGCTGGCCAGTAAATTAGAATATCATCAAAAGGTTGAAAATATTTCAGTAATTCCATTCAAAACGTGAAACTTGTACATTATATTCATGCAATGCACACAGACCAATGTATTTCCAATGTTCATTACATTTAAATTTGATATTCATAAGTGACAACTAATGAAAACTCCAAATTTGGTATCTCAAAAAATTAGAATATTCTGAAAAGGCTGAATATAGAAGACACCTGCTGCCACTCTAATCAGCTGATTTACTCAAAACACCTGCAAAGGCCTTTAAAAGGTCCCTCAGTCTTGTTTTGAAGGCACCACAATCATGGGGAAGACTTCTGACTTAACAGCTGTCCAAAAGACAATCATTGACACCTTGCACAAGGAGGGCAAGACACAAAAGGTGATTGCTAAAGAAGCTGGCTGTTCGCAGAGCTCTGTGTCCAAGCACATTAACAGACAGGCGAAGGGACGGAAAAAATGTGGTAGAAAAAAGTGTACAAGCTCTAGGGATAACCGCACCCTGCAGAGAATTGTGACGACAAACCCATTCAAAAATGTGGGGGAGATCCACAAAGAGTGGACTGCAGCTGGAGTCAGCGCTTCAAGAACCACCACGAGGAGACTCATGAAAGACATGGGATTCAGGTGTCGCATTCCGTGTGTCAAGCCACTCTTGAACATGAAACAGCGCAAGAAGCGTCTCGCCTGGGCCAAGGACAAAAAGGACTGGACTGATGCTGAGTGGTCCAAAGTTATGTTTTCTGATGAAAGCAAGTTCTGCATTTCCTTTGGAAATCAAGGACCCAGAGTCTGGAGGAAGAGCGGAGAAGCACAGAATCCACGTTGCATGAGGTCCAGTGTAAAGTTTCCACCGTCAGTGATGGTGTGGGGTGCCATGTCATCTGCCGGTGTTGGCCCACTCTGTTTCCTGAGGTCCAGGGTCAATGCAGCCGTCTACCAGGAAGTTTTAGAGCACTTCATGCTTCCTGCTGCTGACCAACTTTATGGGGATGCAGACTTCACCTTTCAACAGGACTTGGCACCTGCACACAGTGCCAAAACCACCAGCACCTGGTTCAAGGACCATGGTATCCCTGTCCTTGATTGGCCAGCAAACTCGCCTGACCTTAACCCCATAGAAAATCTATGGGGTATTGTGAAGCGGAGGATGCAATACGCTAGACCCAACAATGCAGAGGAGCTGAAGACGACTATCAGAGCAACCTGGGCTCTCATAACACCTGAGCAGTGCCACAGACTGATCGAGTCCATGCCACACCGCATTACTGCAGTTATTGAGGCAAAAGGAGCCCCGACTAAGTATTGAGTGCTATACATGCACATTCTTTTCATGTTCATTCTTTTCAGTTGGCCAACATTAGAGAAACAAACATTTTTTCATTGGCCTTTAGAATATTCTAATTTTCTGAGATACCAGATTTGATGTTTTCATTAGTTGTCACCTATAAATATCAAAATTAAATGTAATAAACATCGGAAATACATTGGTCTGTGTGCATTGCATGAATATAATGTACAAGTTTCACGTTTTGAATGGAATTACTGAAATATTTTCAACCTTTTGATGATATTCTAATTTACTGGCCAGCACCTGTATATACAGTATATAGTGGCTTTGATTGGCTACAAGAATATTTCAGCTCAGCCAGCAGCTCAATAGTGCGCAAATGGCGAGTTTACCCCCCCCCCCCCTGAGGCGGAAAATATCTAACTGGTCAGATATTCACCTCAGCGTCTCATGAGGCGAAACACTGTGAAAATTAGGCGCACACGGCGAGGTATCTGCTGAGCAAATGGCCATTCGAGGCCATTTGCTCAGCAGAGTGCTCTCGTGTGCAGCAGGCATTAGGAATGAGATTCAAAGCTGCATTATAGGTACTGGAAAGATAAAATCTATGCCCCCCACCCCTATTTAAAGTAGGTTTTTCAAGTTAGATATAGACCGCTTCCTTTACTCCTCTCCCAAACCATCTATCTTCTCTGTCCATAATTTGTACTTTGTCATCTTCAAAAGTGTGTCCTTTGTCCTTCAGGTGTAAGTTGACTGCAAGTCTTGACCTGAAGAGGTGGCTCTCCTCCGTCTTCAAGAAACCAAAGAAGTCCAGTTGCCTTCATATGAACCCTTTTGGATTACTATGACCTAGATGACAGAGAACCTTCACCTGTGTGTGTGTGTGTGTGTGTGCGTGTGTGTGTGTGTATGCACCCACTCTGCCCAGCTCTTTGTCCTCCAGAGCCAAGACAGCGGTGTTTTCAGTAAAAAGCTTCACTTTGACCAATGGCAGAGGGTGAGTTGTGGTGAAGTCCCCCTGAGTCCCCCACCTGAAAAACACAGAATTTTGCATTTTAAAACTAATTTAAGTTTGTAAGTTGACAATTTCTTACAATATCACTACTTCAATAGAAAATTTTGGATTGAAATGGAAAGGCAAATTTTAACATTATGACCTGTATTATTCTAGCACCTTCTTATGTCTGGAACGCACCAGGCGTGAAAGCACAATGATGCGCTGCGAAGCGCCATGGAATGACGAGCACTTCTAATTGGTGCCCTTGTTAACCTAGGCTTTCAGGCACATCAGCTATGAACCGCCACGAAGGCTCGTGCCATGCAGCAATCGTTTCGTCTTGAGCTCTAATTTTGTCATGTGCCATGAGTGAGCTGCGTCAATTCTGGCAGGAAGTCAAAACAAAACAGAAGAGGCAGGTTGGTAAATTTAAAAAAATGAAGAATTTTTAAAAAATAAAACACTGCGATTGATAAATGTGATCATTTCTGTGTATCTTAACAGCCCATCTATTTTCATACGCTTATCCGGAGTCGGGTCACGGGGGCAGTGGCCTAAGCAGGGAGGCCCAGACTTCCCTCTCCCACTTGGTTGTGGCATTTTCGAGAAGACGGAGCAGACACACGCACACACCCACCCCCACGCACACATCTACACAAGATATTTACCAAGTAGTGCTTCTAAGGTTACATTGTGATTTCTTGGTAAATATTCTATTTAGTAAGAGACTAACTTTATTGTATTTATCCTAGTGAATCTATAATTAATTCAACAGGCAAACTAGATAAATTGCATTTCTTGCAGAAATGCTGTTTGAATGCTGGATAGCTGAAACTGTAAGCTGAAGTTGCTGAACAGCTGAACGGAAGCTGAAACTAAGCAAAACTGTCAAAATGAGCTGGATGTATTTAAAAATTTAGAAGCAAAAATCACCAACAAGTGAATAAAGCACCAAAAATAAGTGAAGAATAGAGAAAAAATCTTAAACAGCAGAAACCTGAAATCTGTGAACATTGTATAAAAATCTGGACAGCGAAAAATATCTAAATACTTGTTATTTGAGAAGGACTAGTTTAACAGTTTAATTTTTTTATTTAGTTGAACTGTGAAATTAGCATCATATGCCGAATTCAGAAACTGATTGCTGAAGCTGCTGAATAGCTGGAGTGAAGCTGAAACTAAGCTAAACTGTCAAAATGAGCTGAATGTATTTAAAGATTTAGAAGCGAAAAGCACCAACAAGTGTAATAAAGCTCAGAATATAGGTGAAGAATGAACAAAAAATGGTAAACAGCAGAAAACTTTAATCTTTGAACATTGATTAAAAACTCGAAATTTGAAATGTTAAACAGCTGGCATTTGAATGAGAATAGTTTAATGGGTACATTTTTACAATTGGCTGAACTGTGAATTTAGAAATATCTGCTGCTATCTGAAACTGACAGATTAACATATGTTCAGATTGTATAATGGATGAATGAATGGTTGGATGAATAAAATGATGGATGGATAGTTGGATGGATGGATAGATGGATGGATTCATTAGACCAAGCCGATAAATTTGATTTATCATATGTGTGGGCGTGTACTTCCGTTTAGCCAGAAGATGATTGAACTCTCTCAGCCAATCAGAGAGCTGGGACGGGGTTGGGCGGTTTCCCACCTTCTAACAGTTAATAAAATGTAAGTTATGTTTGTAGTTTTACGTACAGAGAGGTCAGAAAGATCAGAACCAGCGGTTTGCTATTGGCTGGATATTCAGCTTTTTATATTCATTCCTATGAGACTTGGTTAGTGTGATACTTAGTTCCTTGTGTTGCCATGGTAACAGATGACAGGAGTCTGCTTTAAACTAGTGATGTCCAATTTCACACGATTCTTAAATTTTGACTAATGTTTCTATGTTAATGTTGATACGATGGTGTCTTAAAATGTAAAAATGTTGTTTCTTACCATGTTGCCATGGTAACGAAGAACACAATTAAAAGTCAATGCAAGACTCCTGTGACCAAGCCAATCGGTTTGATTTATCATATTTGTGGGTGCGTATTTCCGTTTGGCCACAAGATGATTGAAACCTCTCAGCCAATCAGAGAGCATTGATGGGGGTGGGGGGTGGGGATCCAAAGTTCTGTCTGTTTTTAAAATCTCCACTATGCTGCTAGTTTTAAGTGTAGAGCACTCAGAAAGATCAGAAACAGCAGTCTGTTATTGGATCATTATTAGGCTTTTTACATTCATTTCAATGAGACTTGTTTGGGGAAATCCTTATGCACCTGTGTTGCCATGGTAACAGATGACAAGAATCTGACTCAATATGGTGAGGTCAAATATCCCATGACCTTTTTAAAATTTAAATAATGTTTGTATTTTAAAGTATGTTGATACAGTAGTGTCTAAAAGTTTGCAAAAAGTTGTTGCTAAGCATGTTTCTATGGTAACACATAACATATTTAAAAGTTAATACAAGATGCTGGAGACCAAGCCGGTCAATTTGATGTATCATATGTGTGGGTGCTCAGTCCTGTTTGGGCAGAATATGGTTAAACACTCTCAGCCAATCAGAGAGCAGCACTGTTTTCCCGCCTTTATCCTTACTGTTGGAGTCATGAAGCTGGAATAAAATAAATGGGACAAGCTGCAGATCTCACGCAATGCAGCTAAAAGACAGAAAGACACACACACACACGCGCAGAGAGAGAGAGAGAGAGAGAGAGAGAGAGAGAGAGAGAGAGAGAGAGAGAGAGAGAGAGAGAGAGAGAGAGAGAGAGAGAGAGAGAGAGAGAGAGAGAGAGAGAGAGAGAGAGAGAGAGAGAGAGAGAGAGAGAGAGAGAGAGAGAGAGAGAGAGAGAGAGAGAGAGAGAGAGAGAGAGAGAGAGAGAGAGAGAGAGAGAGAAGCAGACCGTCAAACTATTCTAAAAAGCTATTCTTATCCATTCCAAATTGGTAGACTATTCGATTAAATGGGATGAAGTCCAATCCTTCATATATGTGTTCCAGGTATAGGATTCCTTTGTTTTTCCAGTCCGGAAGGTTCATCATTTTGTTATTTTGCAAAATGTCAGGATTATTCCAGATAGGTGTGCATCTGCATGGTACTAGTGAAGACTCTGTCATTTTAAGATACTCCCACCATGCTGTCAGAGAAGTGCTGATACTAATACTTTTGAAGCTTTCATGTTTTCTTATGCTTGAGCTAATAAATGGTAAGTCTGAAAGCTCTATCGTATTGCAAAGTGTCTGTTCTATATCTAACCAGGCCTCATCTAGTGGGTTATCTTGCAACCATCTTGGTATATATTGCAGCCTGTTGGCTAAGAAATAATAATAAAAGTTGGGTAAATCCAGTCCTCCTCTGTCTTTGGTCTTCTGAAGCGTTTTTAAGCTAATTCGTGGAGGTTTATCCTGCCAAAGGAATTTGGTAATTGAGGAGTCCAGAGATTTAAACCAGTCAGCTGGTGGTTTGTTTGGGATCATTGAAAATAAGTAATTTATTCTGGGTAAGACCATCATTTTAATTGTAGCAACTCTCCCCATGAGTGATACTGGTAAGGATTTCCATCTTGCAAGATCATCTTCCACTCTCTTTAAAAGTGGGATGTAGTTTAGTTTAGTTTTATCTGCTAACTTGGGAGAGATATTAATTCCCAGGTATGTGATATTCCCTGACTCCAATTGTGTATTAAGTAAATTGACAAATGAGAAATTCATTGGCAGAACTGTGGATTTTAACCAGTTTATAGAGTAATTTGAACTCTTGAAAAAGAGTTTATCAGTTCTATTGCTTGGGAGAGAGAGGATTGAGAATTCTGGAGAAAGAATAAAACATCATCTGCATCCCTTTAATATCTGTTGTTTGCCTAATTGCTGCTGCTAGTGGTTCGATAAAGATAGCAAATAGTGAGGGGGAGAGTGGGCATCCCTGCCTGGTCCCCCTCTGAAGACAGAAGCTAGCTGATATTTGGTTGTTCGTCCTGAAACGTGCTGTTGGTGAACTGTATAATGTTTATAGCCAGTTTATGAAGTAGTTCCCAAAACCAAATTTATGTAAAGTTGCAAATAAGAACTTCCAGTTAATCTATCAAAATCTATACAGGTCATTGGATATTCAAGATGGGGTTTGTGTCGTCTGACACCTGTACACACTGCACAAACAACATTCCTGACAATTACATTCATGCACTGTGGTCCTGTCCACCTGTACAGGAATTTTGGGGTAGAGTATGTGAGGATCTGTCAAAGTGTCTGAAATGTCATATCCCAACCGCCCCCTCTCTTTGTTAGCTGGAAAACCTGAACGATGTCGCGATTGAAACATCTTTGGTTCACGTGGTTCTGACTGCCATATGCATGGCTAAGAAAACTATCCTCTTGAATTGGAAAAATAGAGAAACTCTCTGCATTAACCAGTATAGAAATCTTTTGTTAGATCATATTGCACTTGATTTAGCCTCTGTTTCCACTTCAAGTCAATCTCTCAGGGCTCCTTTGATCGGTTCCATCACATAACGATGATGGGGGACCATCGATGTTGTCCTGCGGGAGGATGTGGGTGGAGGGTCTGAGTTTTGAGTATCCGGATGTTCCTTGGAGGTGGGTTCACTGGGGGTGTCTGGGACTGGGGGGCCGTTGCCCCCTCTGGAGGTGCTTTGGTTGCCTCGGGGGGTGGACTACTGGCGGTTGTGAGTGGGGCCCCTTGGAGGTCTTGGCGGCGGCCATGGGTCACTGCCTGGCAGCTGCATTGCCCCTGGGCGGGTCTTGGTGGGGGCCTGGGGGCTCGGGGTGTGGGGGTGGCCGGCCCCGTGTGGGGATCTGGGCAGGGCCTTGGGGTCGGGTCCTGACATGTATGCTGCCAGGAAGAAGGCAGGAACATGCAGCAGTACCTGGCCCGTGTTCAGGGGCCTCGGGTAGACCTTGGCTCCTCTGCTGTCCCATCACAGGGGAGGGGGAGGTCCAGGAGGGGGAGGACCCAGCCTTACCTGGATGTCCTATGTCTTATATATTCTGGAAGTTGTGCAAATGCAGGGATGGGCATAGATTTTCTGCTGGGGTGGGGCTGGGTTGGTGCCCTCATGCTCCGTGGGGCTCTGTAATGCTGCTGCTTTGGGCCCTGGCAGGATGGGCTGGGGTCTCCATGCCCAGGGTGGCAATTTGACAACAGAGGTGCCTATTGGGGCCAGTGGGGGAGCTGGCTCCCTGGAGGGCTAAGCCCAACCAGCCATTCCTCCCCATCCCCACACATTTCTCTCCTCCTGCTCCCTCACATCATCACACAAACATGCACATAGGACCTTGGGGGTGGACACGTCAGGGAGTGTGGGTATGGACCCCATTTCCGCATTCCTGTGGCAACCTGCCCCCAATTTTATTTGCACCTTATACACTTCCACTGACGACATTCCACGCAAACACACACTTAGGGCCTTGTGAGTGAGCACATTAAACGGCACTTGGCAGGGGGATTTCTCAGCCTCCTCCCGAGTGCCGATGCCCACTTCCAATTTTAAACTGCACTTAGACACCGAGGGCTGTGGGTGCAAGTGGGGTGGTGCGGTGGCATCAGCTTGCATAGGCCAGACAATGCCCGCACTGCCCGCTCACCACAGCCATTGAATACACCTCATCAACACACAACACTGTATTGGAGCAGGCAGAGGGAGATTAGGGGTCTTAGCACACCTCTGTTGTTGCTTGGCCTCCTGGGGCTGGAGGCTAGGAGGGAGATCTGGCCGTCTGGTTGGGGTGTGGGGTGGTGGGTTGCTGTGCTCGGCATTGGGCGGGAGAGCCTGCTCATCAGCACCCCAGCAGAAAGGGTCAAACTCTGGTAACCGGTGATGGTTGTACCCAATGTGCAGCAGTACCGGGACCAGAGTGAATAGAGTGTGTATGGGGAGCATGAGTGGGTGTCCGGCGTGCATTGTTGTAAGTCTTGGGTTGTATGTGTATGTGTGAGCATGAGGGAGGGAGTGTGTGACTGTTTGTGTATGACTGTATATGTCAGGTGGGGCCTTTGACTCCTCCCCTCTCCTGGGACTTCTTTTGATGATATAGATCTTCGTCTCCCCTCCCCCTGCCACACCTGGTGTGGGGTGTGGTGCCTTGGTCTGCCTGAGTGTTCGTGGCTCCCGGGTCGGGGGTTTAAGATTTTCGGCGTCTGCCTGAGCAATCCCGGTGGCTGCCTGATGGAGTCTGGGTCCCTGGGCTCTGCTGGGTCCCCGGCGGGGGTGGTCGCCTCTGGGTCCCGGGTCGCTGGGTACCGGGCTCGACCGGCTAGGGGGTGGGAGACTGCGGGCGGGCCTGTGGGCTTGCCGCTGATATCTCCCAGGACTCTGCCGGCTGCTGGTTGTGGCCCCCCGGGGCGATCCTCTGCGCCTCTCGAGGGGGGCGGGGGGCCTTTCTGGTTGCAGTCCCCTTGGGGTTCCTGTGTTCTGGGGCAGCGCCTGGATCTCTGGGACTTGGAGCTCCCCCGTCTCCTACACATCTTTGGGGGCAGATCTGTGGTCCCTCACACTCTCTATTGGACGCTCCTGTAGAGAAACCTTACATAAACAAGCGTGTGTACACACACAGGTGCTCACATGGTGCTCTCAAAAGTATGGGCTTGGGCACGTTCAACACTTGTCTCAAGGCTGTCGTTGCCACTAAATGCACTATGAGTTATTATCGTGTGATTGCTCAGTTAAACAATGTTGATCTTATATTTCATCATCACGTTGACGCAGTGATAGCTTGCTCCTGATGTATTGTTGTGTGTCCCATTTTTTTCTGCGCTTCTCTTTCTGCAGGTCTAGAAGCAAACTCTTGTTCATTATTGTTTATTTCACAATATCCCACAGATTCTCTATGGGGTTCAGGTCAGGAGAGTTGGCAGGCCAATAGAGCACAGTAATACCATGGTCAGTAAACCAGTGATGTCTAGAGTGATTAATAGAAAAGTGCAAATAATCCCTCACTACTGATTGGCCTCGAGAGGCATCATGTGGTTGACACTGCTCAAAAGAGATAATAATTCAGGTTTTAGTGATTAAAATAGTAACACTTATGTATTCTTAGTTGTGTAAGGGGTGTTGGAAGCTAAAATAAAAGCACTTCAATGCTTGACTCCAAATAAAAAAAAAGACTGATATCAATATCACTCTTCTAAAATATTTTAATTTAACCTGTTGTCACTGACTAGCACCTGTTTGCATAAACTGCCAGGGTAATCATAAGTAATACTCGACCAGTTAACTGACAGTATGATCATAGATGATCAAGTTTCCAGTCCCAGATGAGATCAATTTGTTACAATGAACGTATTTATGAGTTCTGTCTGAAGATGACAAACACAAGAATGCACTAATTAGAGAAAGTTACTGGAGCTGCAGTGAAGTTGGGTTACCGCCGTGGACCCCTGTTGACCAGCAAGGTGGCAAGGTTACTTTGAGCTCATCTAATTGGATCTCTTTGGTGATTCTGGCAGATGGGGAGCAGCACAGAAAAAAATCCATTAGCAGCCGAAGCAAGCGAAAGGGCAGCCTCATTATCGCACAGACCCCTGCTGTCCGACAGACATCCAACACCCAGCTGCTGCCACCAAGAAGGTTCAGGGCTGTGTGGTAATCAGCTGCCAATGCTGTGCTTTCCTTAACAAGAATGTCAGGAAGAACAAACAACTGGTGGCTCAACAACAGGCTCATTTTTTTTGTTTTTGTTTCAATTCAAAACTTTTTTCAGCTTAAAGGTACAGGAAGTTTTAAAACCACAACCATGTGTTGCTCCCTTTGTTGTGCTACTAAAGTGTTGTTCAAATGAATCTTATGTGCATCCTCATCTCAAGTCTTGTGGATTTTAATTATTGAGCACCTTAGTAACAGTTGTTGGGCATCCTTGGTACTATCCAGTCCCCTTGAGGAATTTCTGCTCCAGTAGAAACCTTCTACGTGCAGACATTTAGTGGCATTCTGGAAGTGTCTGGACTAAGCTGCTTTCTCAGGTAAAAGTTAGGTCTAATAGAAGTAACACATGGGCAAAGTGTATGAGATTAGCCGTTTTTGGAAACTTGGTTACAGTACAAAACTCCTACTAAGATGATGCAGTTCATACTAGGTAAACAATAATAGAATTCCTGTAGGAGTGTTGTCCATTCAATTGTGACCCATTTAAAGGTGTGTATGACTGTAAAACATTTTAAACGAACATTTCTGATAATATTCAGTCATTCTGGTTTTTCAAGCAGGCTGAACATGAAAATAGTCTCCTACCCTATGTCCTGCATTAGCTTCTGATAGAAAATAGATGGGGAAACCCTCACAGATCTATGGCACACTGTGACTCTTAAAAGGCTCACAGGAGGACTCGCCACATTTGGATTAACGAAGAAACTGGAGAAAAGGAAAGAACCTGCTGACCATCTACTGCTCAAAGTCCCTAAAATGAAATATAAAGCTTGGGGGGAGCGTGCGATCGCCTTTGCTGCTCCCAGACTCTGGAACACACTCCCTCTGGTGGTACGCCAGGCTTCCTCACAGGCACAGTTTAAATCCAGCCTAAAAACGCATTTCTTTAATTTAGCTTTTGGCCAATGATCGTTCTTTTATGCTGTGCCTCTGTTCCGTTTTTCGTACCTTCTGTTTTTACTGACTTCTGTTTTCATTGGCTGTTTTAACTTTTGTTTTGATTTTAGGTATTTTTGTTTTATGACAGTTTTAATCTGTGTTTAATGTGTATGTATGTGAATTTGAATGGCTTTTTATGTTTAACTGTGCAGTGCTTTGGTGAGCTGACATGCTGTTTTTAAATGCGCTATATAAATAAAACTGGATTGGAACCTCACAGGCTCATAGATTTTACAGCGACTACGTCCCTCAAGTTTTTATCAATGGTAAAATGGTAAAAGGCCTTGTTAGGGTTGTACAACCCCCCAAGACTCTTCACGGGACAATCAGTCATCCACCCATTCACACACTGGTGATAATGTGCTACAGTATAGCCACAGCTGCCCTGAGGCGCACTGACAGAGGTGAGATTGCTGAGCACTGGCGCCACTGGTCCCTGGTTCCTCCAACCACCAGCAATCAACATGGGTTTAGTGTCTTGCCCAAGCACACAACAGCCTCCTGATCGAACCTACAACCTTCTGATTGATGGACAGCCTGCACCCCCCCCCCCCCCCCCTTAAAAGAATGAAACTTTCTTCAGTGTGACCTTCCTTCCACCATGATTGAGACATTCAGCTGTTTTGTGATTATTTTACTGTAGATTTAACATATTGTACATTCAAACAACAAAATCTGCTAAAGGATAGATTGAACACTAAAGATCACTTGTGTGCATGACAAGTCAATCTGATCAACTCATTTGGAAACCACCACTGTTTTGTTGTACAACTTCTAAGGACAAATGATGAGCTTTCTTTTGCCTTGACAGGTTACCCCCCCCCCCCCCCCCCCCCCACCCAACCCCAAGAGGACACAAAGATGGACTCACTGTGGTCTGCAGGCTTCAGCTTGGTCAGTCTGCAGCTTCTGCCCTCCCTCCACCTCCATGGTGCAGTAAACTATTCGGTTTGGAGCCAGTGATTTTAGACCCTGGACCTCAATAATCACAACCTGACAACATCAACGTAACATTAATGCAGACGGTCTGTGTGATTAGGGGCATATTTAGATAAAATAGTTATGCTTATTGAACACACACACACTGATGTTCTTCATAATTGCCTCAAGGAATGGATTATAAATATGTTGAGGAATTATTTTCTATACATGTCAGAAGTGGTATGACAAAATGAATCTAACCTCCAGAGTGAACGCCAGCACAACATCTGATTTAGACAAGATGTCTCCCTCATCCCCCAGGTCAAGGAAAGAGTTGTTCATGGAGGAGCGTTTGAGCTTCTGCTTGAAGTCTGGACCTCCTTTGGACACAGGCAGACTCTCCAAGTTGGCCATAAGCAGGTTGACGGATGAGCAAAGCTCCTCAGCGTACAGAGCCTCCATATCGGCAGAGACAAACTTTGGGTATCTCCTTTCCTGCAACACATGTTTCAGTCCAACACCATAGTCAACCAGTGAAGACAATTAAAATAGGCGTCAGTAGCTGAAAGCAAAGATGTAACTTATTTAGAGTGAATACTGTTTTCACCCATTCAGCGCATAAAGAAACTAGTTTCTCTCAATAGGATGAACAAACTTAACTGTTCAACTGGTTAAACATTTAAATGCAAATATCTCTTTGGTAATAAAGCAATAATCCATAACGGTTCAAATGGAGGCAATTAGAGATTTTGCTTCTCATCCGAGGAGCATTGTCAATTCCAGCTGGAATATGGGAAAGTCATGCTTATAAGCTGTAGCTGTCATGAGCCGGGGTGAGTACTCGTCGCACTAAACCATCTTTGAGGGTGTGTTTGCAGGAGAGGGGGCTACAGCTGCACCTGGTCAGCGGGTCTACTACTTAAGGTGGATGGAGAACACAGCTCGACGCCGGATGATTGCCACTGTTTGGTAGTTTCCAGCCCTCATCTTGATCTCAGGTTTTTTATAACTCGTATATTTTTGGACTTGTGTGATTTTGTGCATTTGCTCACCTGCCTCAGGTCTCAACACATCAGGATTCAACACCACCACTCCATAGGACTCCGGTATCACTCTGCCATGTTCATCATCCATCCTTACCGACCCGCTCTCTCCCTACGCTCCCTCTCCATCCCTCTGCCCTAATCACACACAACCCAGTAAGTCTCTACTCTGCACCTTCGAATAGTGACCTACTCCTCAGGACTTGCCTCATTCTGCTTTCCCCTCCAGACGCTGCATTCCCGTTTCCTGTCCACTGGAATTCCCAATGTGCTTTTAGTTGTCCTTTTCCAAAATAAAATCTTATTTTTCCCCATCATTCTGTGTCATTGGGTTGATTCTGCATGTCTTGGGTTAGACACCTCCCCAGAACATGACAGTAGCTGTCTGTTGTTGTTTAACTAGCAGAAACTACTCTGAGTACCCCTCCTCTCCATCCCCTGATGAGTTGTTGGCCTCTACTGAGAGGGAGTCGTCATGTTGACTAGATGCAGGAAGGTGTGACCTAGACTGAAACTGCTTAGGAATGAGATTCAAAGCTGCATTATTGGTACTGGAAAGGTGAAATCTAAGCCCCTCCCCTATTTAAAGTGTTGACATAGACAGCTTTCTTACTCCTCTCACAAACCATCTATCTTCTCTGTCCAGAATGTGTCCCTTGTCATTTTCAAAGGCGTGTCCCTTGTCCATCAGGTGTAGGTGGACTGCTGAGTCCTGACCTGAAGAGGTGGCTCTCCTGTGTTGTGCCATATTCTTGTGTAATTGTTGTTTATTTTCCCCGATGTAAACATCTGGACAGTCCTCTCTACACTGGACTGCATTAACAACACCACTGAGCTTCTGTTTGGGTGTTTTGTCTTTTGGACTGAGGGCGTTGTTGGGTTTAAAGTTTACCAGGATGTTGTGTTTGGAGAAGAGTCTTCTACGTTTCTCTGAGACTCCTGACTTTTATGGGATGGTGCCTTTGCGCCTGTTGGCCTTTTATTTGCTGGTTGCTGCTTTAGATGCTTTTCCAGACTACTTTGTTGCCAAACAAGGTGCAGCTGTCGGTACCCCATGATCCTTAAACCCAATTTTATTAATTATTTTTGGATACATTCAAATACATGCATATTTACATTACATTGTTTACTATTGATCACTTTGATTATTTTGCTCTTCCACTGGTGATTACATGATTTGCTCAAAAGCTTTCATTTTCGCTTATATATTATAGGGTTTTGTTATTTTGTTCGTTTGTGCACCACTTTTTCAGTACACGTAGTTTACTGCATCCACATCTTTCAGCTGTCCTCTTTTCACATACATACATATAGAACATATAGGGTACATGTAGTACTAGTGTTTTTTATTTATTTGTTCTCTCCAGATGTCCTCACTATCTGGGAATGACATCGCTGCTTCTTGGACCATCGCCTGGTTCTGCTTTCTGCTTCTCTGGGTTATGTTTTTCTGGAGTTCTGGATGTTCTATGGGTTTCCTGTCTCCTGGATTACTATAGATCACTGTGGTCTAGTCTGTTTCTCTTCATGGCTCTGGCTTCCTTCTCATCGTGGTCCCTGCCTGCGGATTTCGCTAAGTGGAATTAGAGTCTGCTGATTGGGATATCTATTGACTATTCTGCTGTGTGGGGGTTTGCTTTTCCTCACTCCTGCTACTTCGGTATCTGGGAACTAACTCCTTCCTCTGCTGAGTCCAGAGGGCCTCTAAGGTTGTCCAACGCTTCGTGGTCTTCTGTCCGTGACCCCGTGTCCTTGTGGGGATGTAATGTACCACTGGTCATATTTTCACCAACAAATTCACCAGAAGTTAACTTTTCATTTGCAGACACAAAAACACCATCTGTCTGGCCTCCAAATCCAAAACAAAGCTCTGCCCCAGTTCTCGTTACTGCAAAGAAGCCACAACATCTTTGCTCAAGGCCTCATGCAGAAGTCAGACTGCTGCATCCTCACTCTAAATAGATTTCACCCACCTCAAAGTTCCTATGTGACTTTACAACTAATATGTTGAAACAATCATGTGTTAAATGAACAATATGTTTAAATCAAATGTTTGAATAATATCTGCTTTAATCAATGACTTGATGAATGATGAAAATTGTTCCTGCAATGATCCACTTCATATCTCATCTACACCAGATCAGTATGTGTTGATTCATCAAAGGTTAATCTATCAATATGATAATTATCTACAATAAGACTATTATTATTGTTAACATTCACCTCACATAAGTGTTTTAAAACATTCTCACAAAGGGTCAACCATCTTTCTGACTGAAGGAGTGACCTCTGAGGTAATGTTTTGATAATGCCCTCAGTGTCAAATTCTAATTTGCCAAATTTATAAGCAATATGTTTTAATAAAACAGGAATTAGTTCCTGATTGATTCAGTTTCCAGCTGACTCTCGATTCAGCTAAATCGAGGAGAACGCATTTTGAAACCATCCTATTGTATTGGCCGTAAAGGACAAGAGGTCACCTGTACAAAAAGTATAGAGCTGAATTGTGAATCTTTGGGTTAAAAGCTAGATTGTTGATGGGAAAGTTCATGTGTTCCCGTCAGCTCCACAGGGGTTTTGTTTTCAAGACTGTTTCCAGGCAGAGCTAGAATGCATTGCGTGTAGAAGTGTGTAGGGGGGTAAATATTGTTGCTTTTAAGCTTAATATATTACCTTTACTTATGACCAGTAAGATGTGATATTCTATATAAATAAAGAATATCAACCTGCTTGGTGTTTGGATGTTTAATCAGAAGATTCTAGGATTCTTTGCTTTTTCAGCGATCAAACACACTTCGTATTAATTCAGACAGAGTCATGTTTATAAAAGGTAAGAATTTATTTTCTAAACAAATAAAAACATGACAAGTTAACTAAGACTACTGTGATGGATGAATCTAAGTGGATGGGATGTGATGTATGGTGATTGAATGGTGTGTGTTCATCAGAACCTTGTATCTAGAAGAACTGAGTTCTGGGTGAAAAGAATTTGTTCTGCATCAAACTATGGATTTGGTTCTTATCAAAACGGCATCAGACGCAATCGTGTGTGTCTACCTCACCCTTTCTTTGGAGACCCTCTTCGCGGATCCAGAGGTCAGGAAGGTCGGATGACCTCTGGGCACCGAGGTTCGGTAGATTAACCGCAGCACCGACGCTCCAGTCCAGAGATGTCGCCAGGCACACAGGTTGGAAATAGTTTGTGTCTAGAACAGTTGTTTCTGAATAGCTGAAGGAACCGTTTTGCTGTGTCTGCTGTAGGCAGCTTTTAGCTTGTCGAAAGCTTGTCAAGAGATGCGGTGGTTATAGAGTTTCCTCTGGTGGCCTGTCCGGAGGTTTACTCAAACTAACAGAATGCTGAATCACTCCGTAAGTGATCCTGTTTTAATATTCTCATATTATGATTTACTTGGCCAATCGGGACGTGCCATGTTAAGAGGTGTTAACAAACAAAACTCAGAACATCACGCCTTCTCAGATACAGGATGCTCTGATTTGTGGGTAAGAAAATATCTATGTGCAGAAATTACATTAACTTTATCTTATGAACATTGTGTCTGAGTGTAGATAATGATTCACTTGTTAAACCAAACATTACTGATCATAACACCAAAATGTTTCATGGTAATATTAAAATTCCTTTCAACCTCATTAACTTAGGCACAGATTAATCAAAACACTTCATTTAACCATATTGTTCATTTCATTTCATGATTAATTAACTCATATGAGCTGAAAATGGTCACTTTATTCAGAGGCATAAGGAATCCTGTAGAAGCGATAAGGGAAGCTTAGGCCTTGAAACGGGAACAGTTTGTTGACAACATGTTATCATGTGTTCAGAGCTGCAGAACCTTCTGGGCTTGTTGGAAGATAGAATGTAAAATCCACCTTAGAGAATGGAATTAGGTCTGTAGATGACCGGTGGCATGTAGGTCAACATGTAGGTGAAAACTGACCATTTCTGGACATTACAAGTGTTTATCAGATAAGTTTATGGCCGGTGGTCCAGGCTAATAACAGTATTTAGACAGGGCTATTAATTCTCAAGGTGCAACTGCCAAGTTAAAGCTAACTTTGGAAAGATCTGATATCAAGTGGAAAATTGGAACCAAATGTCAAAGACTTGTTGTAATACCACTGGGACATCACCAAGTTTGGGAAGTGGACACTGTTGTGCATGCACGTGCAGCAGAAGTGTATAAAATGAAGTGCAGTGTTCTTGTTTTTGGTCTTTGGTTCAAAAGGCTGTTTGTATGTTATGAGCAGATTAGACTCATTAAAGACCCACGCTGTCAAATGGTAGACCCGTCTCCAACTCTTTTTTAAAACCACTCAACCCTCTACACTATCTTTTGACCTCGGGTCAAAGCCTCTCTGCAACGCTGCGGGTGATATCAGAAAAAAATGGCTCTTCTAAAAGCCACAAAACAGACTTGGATGCAAACAAGCATTCCAGCTTCCTGTTGTGACCTGGAGAGATCTCAGCCTAGACGGGTCCTATCGGAGCTAATCTATGAGTTCCTGATACTGAGAGGTTCACTCCACTGGCAGTGTCCATACAAATACATTCATTTTTATGAGCTATATACTTGACTTTGTCTGAACTAATGCGAAGTGTGTTTATGGTCACTGAATAAGTAAAAGTAACTATACTCTTCTGATTAAACATTGAAAGATCAATAAGACTGATATTTCATATTTATATGGGATTATCACATCTTATTGGTCATTTTTGATAACATATGTAGCCACTCATTAACGCTACACCTTCGCACATTTAATCAACACAACTCCCTCTCAATAAAGGTGTAAAGGATGGGTAGTGTAACGTGAGGAAATATGGGTTTTCTGTGCCAAAGGTCATTTGACTCGGCTGGTTCAAGAGCTGGGTCGCTGAGAACTTTCACCCACAGATTAAGACCTGAACGCCAGCGAGTCTGGGAGAAACCATAACATCTGAACACCTGCAGTGCCAGAAGATGTGTTCCCATGGAAAAGTAGTCATAACATAACATAAAGTCTTAAACTTCCTTTCCTTTATTTTAAGTTGTTAAATGATCAGTATTATCACTTTGCTCATTATAAATGTGTTTTAATCAAATGAATGATTATTATGCTTAGGGTAATCATAACTATAATGAATCCATACTTAATTAAATAATGTTTGAAGATGTTTTAGTGGTGACCTTCACACACTCAAACACTCACACACACACACTCTCTCACAGTAAACTCCAAAACACATTTGCTCTGACGCACACGTTTTGCTTTGAGAAGAGAAAGGCTTTTGGTAAGTTTTCAGTTCATGATTCAGTTCAAGTTTGACAACGAAAGAGGGAGGACTTGTAACAACACCAACGGGGAACGGAGCTGCGGCTCCTTTCTCCCCCCCCCTCACGCTATTCCGGTCAAGCCAGACAGGAATAGCTGAATTGCAACCGCTAACGCAGACTCGTCCAGAGTCTTTGATTTTCTGAGTAATTAAACTTAAGAAAGCGCATCTGCAAACGCTTCAACAACGTGTACCGAGGTCATCTCTAGACCGGGTCGCAGCACGCCTTCATCTTCTCTGCCAGCCGAGGTGTCACCCCTGGATGAAACATCGTCCTTTGACGTCCCGGGTCTAAAAGGAGGGTCTGAATACGGTGAGGCAGTCCACGAGAGATAGCGTCTGATGCATCTTTTCCAACAAAACCTAAGTTTATTCAAACCATCACTTTTCACTCAGACACCCGTTTGTTCCTGAAGCAAAATCAGATGCACACACGCATTCATCTCACCTCATTTTCAATTCTCACTACACTTTGCACACACGCATCCATAATCACATCACATCACTCTCAATCTTCAGCACATCCAACACAAGGTCTATTTGTGCAAGCTTACAATATCAGCTGTTAAAGATTGTTCAACAAAGTTGCCAATGTTGATTGTTGTTTCCTATGCTTGGCATTTCAAAGTCATTAGTTTAATTTGAAGAATTAAATCTTTTAACTTTCAAACTTGTCTCTTCATTGAACTGAAACACAGACCCACGGATATTATCGACAGTTTATCGATGAAAACAACCTTTGAGTCTTCTTAAAACTATAAAATATGTAGGATGGTTCCTCTTTCATAAAAGAGCATAAACCATTACTCTACATAATTAAAAGAGCCTAATCGGGTTCACTACAGTAGTTTACATCTTACTTATGAACCATAAAATGTGAGATTCCATAGAAATATGAAATATCAATCTGAGAGATCTTTGAATATTTTAACCAGAGGATCAGAACTTTTTATTGCAGGGATTAAGGGACACTTCATATTAACCCCGAGGAAAGAGAGAGATTCAGGTTTATAATAGTTAAGAAATTTATTTCTACACAATTTAAACAAGACTAACTTTAACACCCTGCGTACTGATGGACTACGGTGTAGTGAGACGTGATGAATGACGGTGTATGTGTGGAATGTTATTATCAGAACCAGCGGATACGGAGAAGCAGTTAGTTCTGAGTGGGAGTGGATGTTTACTTTAGTAGGAGATTTATAACACATGAAACGCCATCTGTCGGTCTACGTACCCCAGGGGAAGCCTCCGTTAGATCCAGAATGTCGAGGTCCTCTTGGACCCTCTTTGGAACTGAAGCCGGTAGAAAAGCAGCGGTGCCGACCAAACTAGTCTTGGAATGCTTCCAGGTCACGACAGGTTATCACTGGCGTCTCCGAGACCCTGAAGGGGTCGTGAGGTTCAGCTTTTATTCTGAAGGAACCGTTGCGGCTAGTTGTAACTTGCAACAGATTTTATCCAGCTTGTCGATGTTCTTTTAGCTGAAGAGGAAGTCCGGATGGCCTGTCCGAGACTTCTCTAGAACGCTTTGAACTACAGAAAAGGTGGCGTGGAATAGTTTTTATAGTTGTCATATTTTGGTTTACTGGCGAATCAGAATTTGACATGCAAAAGAGGGTTAATACAAACACCACAGAAAACCACGCCTCGCACCAGAAACGAAGGTTCTGATTGGATCAGACAAAAGGAAATGTGTCGTGTGACTTTAGCATTACGTGTCTTTAGTGTCTAGTGCAAATGTCCAAGATTATAATAACTTGTAAAATACTACTGATCACAGGATTATAATATCAAGTAATAACATTGTCATTTCACAGATTGATTGAACATTGGGCTCACATTGTTATTGATAATAACAAAGTTGTTTATTATTTATTCATCAAAATAGTTCATCGTCTTCGCTGTAACAGAGGTGAAGCAGTTCAGATGAGCAGAGTGCATGAAAGACCTTGGCCACTATCTCATGTAGATTAGGCTGTCAGAGACTTTATATCTCTGCTCGAGCAGACGCAGCAGATCATGACCTATAGGTCAAAAACAGGGCATTCATGATGCTACAGAGGCTAACGACTCATCGGGGGTAGAGAGGAGGGGTACTCAGAGTAGTTTCTGCTCATTAAATCATGACAGACAGCTACAGCTTATAAAATTGACTCTCCCATACTCCAGTCAGAATTGTCAAAACTCCTTGAATGAGAAGCGAAATGTCTTCAAGAAACCAAAGAAGTCCAGTTCCATTTGAACCCTTCTGGATTACCATTAGGGATGGGTACCTTTGACATTTGAATCGATCCGGTACTAATTACCGGTACCTACGAATCGATACCGGTACTTAACGGTACCAATTTTCGATACTTTTGAGTGTTTATTATTTTAATTATCTTTTATAATTAAATATATATTTTTCTCAATATATAACAATATTTGATAAATATCACGATAAATAACATACAACTGTTTGTATTTTAACATTGCCCTTGTAGTTTTATAAGCTGATAATTAAACTGAAGCAAACATCTTTACTGTGAACTAAATTTACTGTGTATCTTCATTCCTTTTGCCGTCCTTTTTCATTTGATTTTTCCTACTTGGAAGTTAGAATTTCCGAGGAGAAAGCGAACGCACCATTAGCTGATATCAATGGAAGCTAACATATCAAGCTAACAATATCCTAAACAGTTTATTTAGCTGCTGGAGCAGATTAAAACGATCCCTCACACTTAGATCGTCACTGGTTTCGTATTCACCCGTCACATTTAGTAAAGTGAAGCCAAACTTTAGAGCGCGTTCATGTTGTTCTAGTCGGAAATTCGGAGTTCCGAGGAGAAAGCAAACGCACCATCAGTGAAACGGAAGCGAATATATCAAGCTAATTATATTTACCTACCGGAGCAGATTAAGATGAGGATGTCTCACTTAGATAGTTGTCGCTGGTTTCATCATTCAGTTACCTATCACGTTTTGTGAAGTGGACCCAAGCTTTAGCCTGCGTTCTCTCTATAATGCTGCTCTGTTTACAACTGGTTCACAGCAAGCGACGACAAAACGCTCCTGCGCATGCGCAGCTGTCTTGGCAAGTTCTCGTTATGATGGACGGGTACCGAAACGAGGCACCGTTTGAAATGACGTGAATTGGTGCTCGGTCGGTACTATGGAATTCGGTAGGTACCTTAAAAAGTACCGAATTCGGTACCCATCCCTAATTACCATGGCCTGGATGACTGAGAACCTTCACCAGCATGTTAAACAGGAAGACAATAACAGTCCCTTACTACTGCTACTGCAAAGCAGAATAAACATGCCCACAAACTCATATTTCTAAATGTATAGAATATGTATGTCCATCAATTAAAATATTTAAAAAATTAACAACAGCCATTATGTGTTAAAAATAGTGACAAAATAAGGAATGAAGCATTTTTGTGAACTGTTTTATGTGGCTTTGACTCGTCTGCAAATGGGCCAAGGATTTTATTGGCCTGGTTGACCACGGGGCTCACTTTGATTTGATAGTTGAATTAAGATGTTCTCTTACCTAGATGTAATGTTGGAGGACAAAACCAGGGCCCTCATTTATCAACATTCATAAAAACTGCCCTACATTACCTCCTACAACCGAAATTTAGAATGTGTGTACGAACAGTCAAAAGACTGATTTATGAAACATGTGGTGGCCTCTCGCACGCACGTTCCTCTGCAATCGTCTGATGATAAATCCCACCAGAGCTTCCCAGGTGCTCCCGTCCGTTCACCGTCATTTACATACAGAAACACCCTCAACCATATTTGGTCACACTACATACTCAGCATGTGAGGAGATTCCTGGTTTATTTCACCAAAAAATAAGAAAAACTTTATGTTTATGTATTTAGCAGACGCTTTTATCCAAAGCGACTTACAATTTACAACCTATAGCGCATGTTGTGATCTGTGGGGGAAACCGGAGTACCCGGAAGAAACCCACGCATGCATGGGGAGAACACGCAACTCCACGCAGAAAGGCCGCAGCCGAGTTTTGAACCTGCAACCTCCGTGCTGCGAAGCAACAGTGCTAACCACTGCGCCACCATGCAGCCCCACAACTTTATTGACAAGATCGAAACACTGGCTGCCAAAGCACCAAGAAAAAACAGAAAAAAATTCAAAAACCTAGCTGCAGAAGTTATAAACGCGGTCGGGACAGAGAAGAGGTTCCCGTCAGAAATAAATAAAAACTGGACTTGAGAAATCGTAGAGTAACGGGTTGTCATTTACATTTAAGGAGTTGTTCTGTTTGGAGTTAGTTTTATTTGGAAATGCTGCCTGAGAGTGTAGCCTCAGCCTGTCTCTGCTGTCATTCAGTCTGGTTGCATGTATGATCCGGGAGCAGAGGAGGTTCTGGGCGATTCTCGTAGTTGTTAAATAAAATATGAACTGGAATCAGATTTGTTAGTCTTGACTGTCGCGCCACAAAGTGTCCCAAACCACAGCACAGCAGAAGGATTTCCGATTGCACTCACAAAGAAAGCGTTCCTTCCAGTGTGCACCCTCTGTTAAATCATCAAATAACACAGATTATTCATGATATAATGTCAGATTACCATCGGTCACATGTGTCTTTTATTGGTTTTAGCACCAGTAATGTGCAAAAGCAGTTTTTCCACTGACCTAATTACATACTGGATAAATATAATTTGTGGATGAGGAACAGGCGTGGATGACTGAGACCTTAACAATTGCTGTTTCCCCGTTCTACCTCTAGATGCTGTTCCTATGCACGGTCAGAGCTCTTCTTATATTTAGGAACATTTTCACGCACAAGTACAAATTGGTAAATGCCACACAATGCGAAAAATCGTTCCCACACAAGAAATACACACAGATCTGTTTGTAAGTATGGTTGATAAATGAGGGCCCTGGTCTTTACCAAAAAATCCTTTGTTGATCTCTGACCTCAACACAAGAAAAGCAAAACTTCCACCACATCATAAAAAAGAACAAATTAGCCCTGTGATCCAACAGCTCGTAGAGCAAATGAGAAGTTCCTACAATTGTTTCTGTGCATGTTACAATCAGTTTCTCACATTCCTTCAGAGAGATTTTGTCAAACTCATCATCACATTGCTTCACTAGAGGTTTGCAGACTGTTGTTGTTATTGTTCAGGCCTGTTAAAGATGTTTTTCTTGCCGGTGGATCAAGCTACATTTTGAATTTAAACTCCCTTTCACCCTGTGAGCCAGACCTCCAAAACACAACAATGCGCATCGCTTGTTCCTGAGGGCTCAGCTTTACATTTTCGACCCTTTGTTGGCACCTGGCTTTTATGCCATAATTCCAAACATAAATGAAGTGGAATACAGGCTTCTAAAAGGATGACGGACGCCAGCGTCTTTATCATGAACATTTAATGCTCATTTCAGAACGTGAGCAACATCAAACCTTTCAACGTCTCTTTTTTCTTGTCAAGTGCAACACAGTCACCGACCGAAGAAGAGTGCATTTCCTGAAGGTTCCCTTCAAAATAAAATACTTGCATGAATACATTTTCAGTGCTAACAACAGGACAGAACATGTGAAGCAACTTCTTAAATGAAATTTGTAAACAACAAACAGTACAGAAAATGTCTGCCTGTTAAACGAGGGGTATGCACAGTGGGAGGAGAGATGGTCAGAGGGTAGTTTGACTGATGGATCGGGATCCAATCATTAAGAAGATACTTCAGTGGAGATTTTATTCTCTATTTAGTCAACTGTTGCTTAAAAACATTCATAAACCATCAAGATGTTTGTTTTGCTTCTCTGTCAGATTGACTAACCAAATTATTCTCATACACACCCTCTGAGAGCCAAGTCTCTGAGAAGCAGACAGGATACGTCTTACTGCCCAGTTTGGGTAGAAATCTGGTTTTGTACAAAATAGAGCTCCTTTCAGATAAACATCTACTTCTCTTAATCCAGTGTTTTCCTTTTTGAACTGCTGGAGTATTTTATTCAGCCAATTTCAGGAAGGCTTCAGTTGAATCTTGATGAACGTGTCTAGACTTCGTTCATTTCTTGTCAAATGTTTTAATTGAAACCTGAACAACCCAAAATTTGTGAGGTCTTTTTCACCACTCGTTCTTCTTTATTTCCACTTGCAGTAAATCTGGATTGTAGTGAGCCTGCCATTAAATTAAAGCTTCCATCAAATGTCAAAATTACAAACACATTAACAGCAAACTAATTCCAGATCTTACCCTGGCAGTCTTCTCTGCCAGCTGTAACCTCCCATCCAGTTCTCTGCGGATCTGAGCAGCTTGTTCATCCACGTTATCAAGCTGGGGAGAGGAAGAAGCAGAAAAAAGGAGAAAGCACGAAGAATCAATAAACCAATTAGGAAGAAAAGATGAAGGACAGCCAAGAAGAAATCTACCTCAGATTAATAGACTTCTCTGGTGAACCATGAGTGGCCATCAGCAAACGATTAGGCAAACCAAAGTGTGGGTGCATACTTTTGGGACAATTATAGTGCTTGCACATTAGCATCGACACGGTCGGGTTTTGGTGGGGCTGGATGGCGTGGGTTCGGTCTGGTACGGGTGGTGTAGTGTTCACATATAAATTTGAGGGACTTCTCAGGAATGCGGAAATCCCGAGCCCATGGGCGGTGTTTAGATGTTGGAAAGTCAGCTGCGTCCTCCATAAGGTAAACAAAGGCTTTTGAAGACTCTGAACCACATTATTTTATTAATTTGTTGTGTGCGTCCTCGTGATCATGTGCCACACACACACACACACACACACACGCACACACACACACACCACTCTCTTTTCCTGTTCCTAATGATCGGCAGCTCTGTGCTACAGACAAGTTTACTCAGCACCCAGCATGAAAATGAATCGCAGATGCCGGACACTACCCCCCCATTACAGGACATACAGACGCTAATATGTAAGCACTATTAGACTGAGTCAAAATGAGAACCACACAAATGGTTAGAAATTAAAACAAACAAATCAGTGATGAAAGTTAAATTTAATCACTAACCACAACTCTGAAAGTGTAAAGGATGAACTGAAGCTTCTGCTTTGAAACAAGAAAGCGCTGATAAAGTTTCTCCAGCTAATATAACTGTGCCATTTGATAAAAATAAAACTTTTAATGTTGTGGGTGACACCTGGATTACTCTATAGGGAGCCTAAGTCACTTCTGCACCATGAGTCCCCAGAAGAACGAAAAAATGAAAGCAAGTCAACGGAGCTAAAAAAGCTATTTCCTAATCCACTTTGCCTTACGCCCTGGATCACAAAAAGGTTGTACAGAATTTTAAATGAAAAGTAATGATGGGTGTTTTGACCACGCCAGTCATGTACTTTGAGATTTATCAGCTTGCAAAAGTTTGTAATTAGCATGACAACAAACTAGTAATCGGCACTTCACATATGTGACGCCACCACATACTCTCCTCTCCCTTAGCGTAGCTGCCACTTACCACATGACCAGATTCATGGTGGTTCTTTCCTTCCGTGGCAAGTTTGCCGAATTTACAGCTATTTTCCCTCAGTTTTCTCCATGTCTGGTTTGATGACGTCACTTTCGTGAAGCGCATTTGTAGTCCTGGACTTATTTTCACACAAAACCTAAAATTTTGTTTCCCCCTGTTCGAAAATAAGCTCGTTCTTGGTATCAAAATGCATCTAATGTGAAATCCATGGCACATAACAAGCGGAATTAGAAAATAGCGTTTTTAGGTCCGTTGACTTGCATTCATTTTTTTCATTCTTCCGGGGACCCATGGTGCGGAAGTAGATGGGTATGACTTAGGCTTCCTATAAACCCCTCATAGAATGTGTTTACTTTATAGACAAGACAGAGGTTCATACATCTAACAAACTAACTCATATTGATACAAACTGCAGTTTATATGATTCAAGGGAATCTTAATGTTAAGTAGTTTTTTTGAACGTGTTCTCTAGATTTTTTTTTTACTAATGAATCACATGTAAAACCAGAATTGAACAGCATGATGTGTATTAATGCTCATATCGATAGCTAAATGGACAGTAAAATAAGATAAAGACAGCAAAAAGTTCAATAATAACAAGTCTAAGACAAAAGAAGGGAACCAGGATTAGGGTGAGCTAAAAGTTTTACTCTAGACTTCTACTGCAAAGACAATTAAATGGCCCGTAACTGTAGAGTGCCATCTAGAGTCCTTGTAGTTTATGACTGAAAGTATATAGGCTGAAATTTCACGTATTTAAGCCTACCCAATTATATACCCAATTTGATAAAAACAAACACTGCAAATACTGATAACTAAAGAAACATACAGTGCAAAAATGTGTAATATAAAAATAAATAGAAAGCTGAAAAAGTTCTATATTGTAGTGAACTCCACAACTTGCTGCACAATAATTATTTAACCCCGTCCAGCGGTGCCATAGGGGAGTGTGTACAGCAGCACGATGAAACATGTCGCTCAGAGAGATGAACTATTCTTATTCATCAGGGTGAGAAATTAGAGGTGTGGCATGAGAGCGCATGAAGACAAGTCAAATGTGTGTCATAAGCTCATTGTGTGATAAAGCACTGATAAAATAAGTATCCAAGTCAGATACGGCTCACTGTGTCTTGAATTAGTTTTGCTTGTAAAACAGCTAATTTGTGAGTAAGTGAGCTCCACGGAGAAAAGGTTATGATTGGTCAGTAGACAGAACATGATCATGCGCAAACCATTCCCTTTCCTAATGTACAGATGGACCGTCCGGAGCGCAGGTGTATTTTGTCAACCTGCAAAGAATATTGACGACAAAGTTATACAGAAAGTAGCTAAGGGTAGAAATGTTGATACGCTGTTCGCTAGTTGCTTTTGAGGAAAAAAAGTCAAGAAAGGGGTCTGAAATGTTGTTAGAAAAAGTGACTAAATTGCTAAGTTGGAAACGCTGTGAGGGAGGCGTGCTTGATTTGAAAACTTGGAGTAAAGCAAGACTAAACCATGAGTGAGGAGCAAATAATCAGCTTGTTTTGTTTTTAGAATCTTTTAAAACCCAGATCTTAAAATTAGGTTAATTGAGAAGCTCCAGTCCAGACTATGCCCCCTGGTGCGTGTGGGGCCAGAAGCATGACCAGTTAATGTGAAAGAGTCCACAAGACTGGAAAATATTCTGGCAAAATGGTCAGAGAATAATCGATGTAAATGTTAGAACTATCAACAATCTGGACAGCGTCACAGTGGAGGATGAAAAGTTACTGAACTCCAAGGGGGAAAAACAGTTAGGAGAGGCGTTTCCACTCCGGGGCACCAGGGTCATTTTACCCGGGTTTTTCGGCATGCACATATCTCCACTTCGCCAGGCCAGCTGAACAGACCCTTTACTGGGCCATGTTCTAGAATCTTTGAAGTACATGAACGGGGTAGATAGCTGAACGGAACATTGGGTTAACTCTTGATGATTGGTTGTAACTCAGTAGTGACTGAGGAAATTACATCAAAAGACACCATCCAAAACAACCAATATTAGTAAAATTTCAAGAGTTGCTTGTGAAGCAGAATAGAAGCAAAAGTAAATGAGCACTTTTGCTGCTTTAAAATCAATGTTACTAAACTCCCAAAACCAAAAAAAAAAAAAAAAAGGCAAAATCCCCCCCACTGTGTAAAAATGGTTTGTCACAGTCGGGGTGAGTGAACACACCTAACACACTTTCTGAGCAATTACAGATGGGCGGAACTGGAGAGCGGCCAGCTGTCTGCCATCAAGAAGCCGGCTTCTTAAGGTGCAGGGAGACACACCTCAGCGCTGGGTGATTACTCAACCTTGGTAGTGTTACCTGAGTGTCACGAGTCTGTATTCTCGAGTATGACCAGATTGTCTTCCGAGCCTCCTTCCAAGTAACCTCACGTGTCTTCTCCGTCCTTACTGATCCCAGCCTCCACTTACAGAACCTACCATAACGCTGGACTCACGCCTGTCTCTCAACTCTCCGACCGACCCGCTCTCCTCTGCCCTCTCCAAACTCCCGGACTCTGTGGATCTCCCGAGTTTCACTCTGCTCCTGCCACTCACCTACCGACCGGACATTCCTCCTTCCCGAGTCCCGAACCTCGCTCCTAAGGAGGAATGGACTAAAGAGACTGGACAGAGTTCCAGATATTCACCTCCCCTTTTTGATGGTGCTCTTTTAGTTTACCTTAAAGGAGACATAACATGCTTTTAAGTTATTCCTTTTTACATCTAAATCCTTCAGTTGGGGTCTAAATACAGTCGAACTGCAGTTCTTTGGTCTGATTTCCTCATTATTGTTGCTCTACAGACCCTCATCTACCCCTGTTCTGAGGAGTCTTGAGAACGAGCCGTTTTTGGGTACTGTCTCTTTAAACTGGAGGAGGAGCTGTAAACTCCGCCCCCCTCCATAGTGCAGACCTGTACTCTCCTCCCCCAGTCGGACTTTGTAGTTCTATAGAGAAATCATTATTTAGCATAGCAGAAACATTATATTAGCATTTTTAAAACATGTGGGGAGAGTTGTTCATCAGGCTGTTTCAAGGCTGCTAACTCTGTCATGCATTTGTCTGTAGTCACACACACACACACACCCGTCACGGCCGACGGAGGGACAAGCGAGCAGGCGCGCGCGCACACACACACACACAAGGAATGCTGCTTGCTTATTTATTTCTATAAAAAATGTTTTAAAAAATTATACAGCTCAATAAAACACCATTAAAAACATATTTTATTAAGATCTCTATCTATCTATCTATCTATCTATCTATATATATATATATATATAAATAATTTTATAAGTAGTCTTATTTTATATTGGGTGTCTTAATGGCTGAAAATGGATAAAAAGCAGTTACATTTTAATTTAAAGATTTGAGATTCTAGTCAAAAATAAAGAACATTCCTCCAAATGTTCTTTAATGTGATCATTATAATTCTAATGCTTACAACTTTATGTTTTTATTGTCTGCAATGCGTAGCCTATATCTTTATTAAATGTGCGTTTAGCTGTAACCGTGGTAATTCTCTCTAATGTGTACACAGAGGTGGACATCAGTACTGCAGTGAAATTCCCAAGACCGGACATTCCTCCTTCCCGAGTGCCGAACCTCGCTCCTAAGAAGGAATGGACTAAAGAGACTGGACAGAGTTTCGAGATATTCACCTCGCCTTTCTGATGGTGCTCTTTTAGTTTACCTTAGAAATAATAAATTATTGTTTACTCACCGTAACCCCTGTGTTCTGTGCTGATTCTGAATGTCCTGGGTCAGACGGCTAAAACCCAACATGACATGGTGCTTCTTGCGGTTACTGAACATTACATCACACAGCTGCTCTTGTAATCTGAATGGATTAGATAATACTGTACTTTGACAGAATAAGGATCTTTAATGTTACTGTGGACGCTTCTGGCGCTGATCATTTGTTGCCATTTTCAAGTCTCCTTTATTTGGCCATAGCTGTCGGCATGACAGGCACGCCAATGAACCAATCAGAGCAGGTTTCAGGCAGTGTGATGTTTGTTTAGCTGGGATGCTCATTAGAGCCAAGGACATTTTTTATAATCCAGGCCATTTAAAATCTTGACTGTAGTTTAGCAAAAAAATAAATTGTGATATGATTTTTTTCCACCATATTACCCACCCGTAATCTGGATATTATCATATTTAAATGTAAAACTGTTACTATGGCCTGCATGTATTTAGTCATATTTTCAGTAGTTTGTACAGGCTTAATGATGGTAGTGGAGCTCCAGCTGACTTCCCTAGCTACAGTTGTTTCTGCACACACACAGAGAAGTCAGCCCACAGAGAGTTAGTCACACACGCCTGAGGAAACAATCCTGTAGGAGTCTGGATAAAGTCAGCATGGCATTCTCTAAAAGCAGCCAAGCTGAATGAGTAAAGATGTGTGTCATCAAACATGCATAAACACAAAGTTAAAATCTTGTTTGTCTGATGTGCAAAGAGTTGGTGATAGTAACTCCAACCATCTCTGTAAAACGAAACAACTAAACCCACTAGAATCTGAATGATCAGAGAAAATATATGTGTGTGTGTGTGTGTGTGTGTGTGACAGATCCACCCAAATCCTTCCAAAGTCTCACAAACACTTACTTTGTTTTTCTTCTGAGTTTTTATCCCAAAATAAATAAATACTTATTACTAAAAACAATGGGAGAACGACGACTCCAGAAGCAGTGCTAGCTGGGTAAAGAAGAACTAGTTTTGATTAAAACATCTGTTTCTGTATCTTCTGATGTAAGTGCACACGTGGACCTCTCTACTCACCTGACAGGCGTTGTACAGCAGCTGATGCTCAAACTTGCGGATCCCGAGGATCTGCTGGAACATTTCATAGAGCTGCTCTTTACTGAGGATGAGTTCTGAGACAGCACTCATATGTACCCGCTGTGGCTGACGCCGCATGTCCTCCTCGCCTCGGTAGATGATGTCGTACTTGGCCATCCAGGAGCTCAGCACAGTCTCTTTGCTCAGACCATCGATCTCCGGAAGACTGCGGACGCGACGCTCAATGTTTTTCTTAAAAACCTCTCGAAAGTCATTGGCTGAGCAGCCGCCGCTTTGGACCATTCGGGACACTCGTTCACTCCTTAGGAAACTCTGTTACGGAAAAGTAAAAAATAAAATGCCTTTTTATTCTTCTATTTACTTGTTTGATGGAAGTTTTTTAAGCAGTTACACTAAATATCCTGTTAAGAAAACCATATCAGTGCTAGAATGTGGGGACATTTCTAAAGCCCAAAGATGGAAGACTCCTGGGCCACCAACGCTTTACTGAAATAGATGAAGTGTAAGTTCTCCTGTATCAACATAACCTTTGATATACTATATAAATACGGCAGAGCCTACAGAGTAGACCAGTCTTCCGCAGGTTAGCTGCAGCTTTGTGCACAAGAACCATGTCTAATGTGCCACTGGAAATTGAGTAACACTTTAGATTTGTGAAATCTAGCAGCATGTTGGCATCTGATACGACTCCACAGTCACAATTTATCACACCTGACACCTGGACTCCTCATGGCTGAAAATCACAGGTGTCACTATGATCTGCTTGCCAGCATGCATGCTGGCAGAAGCCTCAATACAGCGGCCGTGGATGGGATCCAACCGTCCTTTTTATTTACACCCGAGATTGTCACACTCTACTAATATCTCACACATTTATCACTCTCCAGAAATAAACACAACAAACAAAAGTTTTTTTATTCAGAATTTGCTCAAATGTAGATAACATTTGTGTCAGGAACAATAATTTTAATCTCGTTTTAACCATTCAAAAACAAAACCAGGTGTAATATTATGGCCACCTTTCATAGAGCACCCTGATGTATAGACCCAGTCACAATCCTTAAGGAAGATCATTTTAGTGTCTGATGTGTCTATTTTCAGTTTGCACATCTCAACACAAACGAGTGCTAACTGCTTCAAACTGTTTACACTTCTGCAGATTGGAAATTCAGGTGCATCAGCAGCAAGTTCACAGTTAAATGCAAGTATGCATAATCTTACATTGAAAACATTGAAATGAAACATAAGAATTAAAACTGAAATGCAGGGATAATGCAGGGACTCATGCATTAGAAACATCAACAGAGAAAAATAACGGTTCCATTAACAGCAGGAGTGCTGCCTTCTTGAATAAAGATGTCTGAAACTGAAGGAGCTGTCCAGCTCCATGCCAGTTTCATTTATTAGCAAGGACAGAGCTGGTCTTCGTCAACGTATCTAATCTCAGTCTCTCAGCAACAGATAAGCTGCTGCACCAACACACCACCACTAAAATAAGGCTGATACCCCCTCAGAGCCAAAGAAGGTCTTTAGGAGCACCTCCTGCACTCCAAAGGAGCTCTGTCTCCTCAACAGGTAGTCTGCTCTGGCCCTTTCTCAGAGGCTTCAGATTGGTGTTCAGGTGAACACTTACAGGAGTCCACTACCTCAGTGCCTGTTCCCTGAATGTTCACCAGTACCCGTACAAGGAAATCCACCACCAGCTAGTTGGTTTTCCCTGCATTGAGCAAAGGTGGCTCTGCTGACACCAGTTCACCAAATCCAGTGTCCACTGTCCATCCTCTGAGTCGTTCTCACCCGTGATGATGCCGGCCATGGTGAGCATCTGTAGACCGCAGCCTGAACAGTCGATGCCTGCTGTCCCCGTACAGCAGACCCACTTGTCAGAAACCTACTGCAGGTATAGTCCAGAACCCACTGCAACGGAGGGTAGTACTGCTGATACCTCCAGCTTGTCCCGATGGGTCAGAGCTCCGTGTAGGAAGCAATTATAAAAGTAAATCTAAATGTAATTCTGGGTTGTTCAGCTGTACATCATAGAAGACTCAAACCAGAGGAGTAAGACATTCTCAATGACCAAATTCAGTTTTCCGGTCTTTCTTTAAATTCCTATTATTTTTAACTGACAACATTGAGATTTATTCATCATGAAGAAACAGATTGTTGTATTTAAAGAATAAAACGTGATTGTAAATAGTGAATTACAGAATTAAAAAGGCTGAATATTATAAATATAGTAAAATTCAAACACAACCACATGTTCGATCTACTAAACAGGCAAATTTCAGGCATGAGTGAATTAAAATATTTATTATTTAAATAGTTTTATTTCAATTACTAGCTGTTCACTTTATTCACAGGATTAAATGTGCTTAAAACAGAAAGAATAATCCACCCCTTAGGCTCTATTAAGAGCCTCACTACCAACCTGTACCTACATTTTCCTGTGGTAGGCTATTTTAAAGATTCATATTTTATATCATCACTTAAAGCTGAAGGATGAATCATCTATAATTCACACTGCTGGTTTACTAAGAACACACTTCCTGTGTCAGTCTGCTGCCTCTGCATGATAGTATAGCAAACACGCTTCAGTTATTCTGAAAGGTGAGATTTGAATGATCCAAAAGAACATTTCCAAGCTCTGCAGTAAAACACTAGCATGGTCCCCAAAAACCTGCTAAAAGAGCGATAAAGGAGCAGCTGTATCTCCTGCTTCCAGCTGAGGACTGCAGGTGGCTGATACCATGGAAACAAGAAACATACAACTGCCATTAAGTTCTGGAGCGCCACATGAAGCAACAGTGGGTTGGCGGTGAGAGCCCATTGTTTTTGGTACACTTGAAATGTTCATTTTCCCAAATGATTTTAGTCACAAGTTGTTTCTTTACATGTAAGCCCGACATTTCCCTCTGTGAATGTAACACTAGGTTACGGTGCGTGTTAATAAATGACAATGATGGAAAACGTTGGAGGGTATAAATGTATGGTAAACATGTATGTATGAAGGTAGGATTTTAAAGCATCTGATGAAATAAACAGTGATGCTTATTACTATAATACTTTATATCCATCCACCCATTTTCATCCGCTTATCCGGAGTCGGGTCGCAGGGGCAGTAGCCTAAGGCGAGAGGCCCAGACTTCCCTCTCCCCAGCCACTTGGGCCAGCTTCTCCGGGGGAATCCCAAGGTGTTCCCTGGCCAGGTGAGAGACTTATGGGCCATTCCCATCTGTACCAGGTCGACCCGGGCCGGGTAGCGTAGGTTGTTTACATATCTGGGTGGCCTGGTATTTTTCCGGGCCAACCAAGGCTCATTCTCAGCCCTCTTCTCAAGGGGTCTGCTTCAGGCTGACCAGGGCCAACACACCCACTGCTGACAGCAAATTCACACCTTCCATTAGAGCAAGCCTCTGATTGGTGGGTAGAATCAGCCCACATGGGTTTAAGACAAGGATGTGTGGAATCAACCGGGCCAGGCTGGGGCCGACTGGGGCTACCCGGCCCGGGCCGACCCGATACAGATGGGAATGGCCCAATAGTCCCTCCACTGTGTCCTGGGTCTACCTTTAGGTCTCCTCCTGGTTGGACGTGCCCGGGAAACCTCACCAGGGAGGTGTCCAGGAGGCATCCTGACCAGATGCCCGAGCCACCTCAACTGGCTCCTCTCGATGTGGAGGAGCAGCGGGTCTACTCCAAGCCCCTCCCGAATGACCGAGCTTCTCACCCTATCTCTAAGGGAGAGCCCAGCCACTCTTTGGGGAAAACTCATTTCAGCCACTTGTATCCGCGATCTCGTTCTTTTGGTCACTACCCAAAGCTCATGACCATAGGTGAGGGTAGGAACGTAGATCGACTGGTAAATCGAGAGCTTCACCTCCTGACTCAGCTCTCTCTTCACCACGACAGGCCGGTACAACGCCTGCATCACTGCAGATGCAGCACTAATCCGCCTATCGATCTCACGCTCCAGTTTTCCCTCACTTGTGAACAAGACCCCGAGATACTTAAACTCCTCCACTTGGGGCAGGACCTCATCCCTGACCCGGAGAAGGCATTCTACCCTTTTCCGAATCAAGACCATGGTCTCAGATTTAGAGGAGCTGATTCTCATCCCAGCTGCTTCACACTCGGCTGCAAACCGCTCCAGCGAAAGCTGAAGATCACGTTCTGATGAAGCCAACAGGATCACATCATCTGCAAAAAGCAGAGACCCGATCCTCAGGCCACCAAAATGGATGCCCTCCACACCTTGGCTGCACCTAGAAATCCAGTCCATAAATGTTATGAACAGAATCGGTGACAAAGGGCAGCCTTGATTAAAAATGTCTTTACTACTGATTGTATAATGCAGAGGTGTCAAACTCAAACTCACACGGGGCCGAAATGAAAATCTGGGACGGAGTCGAGGGCCAAACTTAATATTTTTGAAAAAGTGACGGCAAATTTGCACATTTTCTTTATCAACATTTATGCAATTTTGAACCTTTTAATTTGGAAACAAACATATTTCTGCATTAACAGTGAATGTGGAATAACCAAATTACACACGAGCAAGTCAGTTTTAAATAAAAGGCATCAGTGGTATTCATTACTTGTGGTATAATCAGCATTTTATAAATCTATTCAGGATTTATGTTTTCTTGTCTATTCATGTTTCTTATTTTTTATTCTCCTTTTTTTCTCCTGTAATAAGTGTCATCGCTGCTGTGACGTCTAGCTTTCCCCACTGAGGAACAATAAAGGGATTTTCTATTCTATTCATCTATCTGCAGCCTTTCCACTTCCTTTTTTACTGTAGGTTAAATCTTTTCTCACGGGCCAACAACAAAATAAAAATATAATTTTATCTTAAATGAAAATGCAACATCTCACCTGTTAACTTTCATGTTTTGGAGCAGAAAACCAACATATTTAAAGCTCAGTTTGCTCCACTGGTTTACTGTGATGCTCACCTGTTCCAGCCAGATACCTGCATCATGGGGTTGATCTGAGCTGAGGAGGAGAATCCTGTTGTTTTGTTCATCTTCATCATAATAATGACAACATTAGATGACAACAGGTGCTCACATAGGTTTGTGCTGCTGAACATGTCTGAGCAGCTTGACCACGTTGTTGTGTGTCGGGGAGGAAACACAACCACAGCAACCACAGAGCCATGCTGATATGAGCGTGTCGCTGCTCGCTGGAGTTATATCAGCTCTGTCTGGACGTTAGTTGGAAAACTTTCTCTTTCAGTCGTGATCACATTACTGAGCGGCTAGAATCTCCATTTCTGGGCTTCAACGTCAGAAAATAGCGGAGTGAACTCGGCGCTGAGTGAGAGGAATGTAGTTTGTCCGAGACAGCGGAGCTGCAGACACCCGGCAGCAGGCGCTGAAAAAACACAAAGGAGGGGGCGCGTCGGCTCCTCGCTGATGCCACAAAGCATCATGGGAGTTGAATTCTTTGCGGTTAAATCGGCCAGCGGGCCAGTTTTAATATATTTTTGATATTTATCTCGCGGGCCACATAAAAATGCTCCGCGGGCCGCATCTAGCCCGCGGGCCTTGACTCTGACATATGTGGTATAATGCAACCTAAAACAGTTGGTGATTACTTTAAAGACCCAAAGGCCTCTGAACATAGCATACTGGATAGCCTCAGTTCAGAGAAGTAGTGTGTGCATTCGGCAAGGCTGACAGGCTAGTCTGAGCCTAGACAAGACCAAAGAAGACTGCTCTTGTCTCCTAAATCTCACAGCAGTTCATGCAGCTTTATTTAAAAACACTCTCACCACAGTGACTAAAGTTACTCGTATGGCAACAGAAAAACCTTTGCTCAACGGTGTTGATTTCCAAATGCCAACGCAGCAGCATTAGCCGGCGTAGACTTGTCAACCCTGTGGATTCACGGATGGAAAACAAACATCCCTCTCCTGTTTTTAAAATGGGAAGAACTAACAACCCCCCAGCCGGCCGAAAAGAAAATCTGTTTCAACTTGATTAAAACAGATTTGTGAATTTTTCACTGTAAAATTCTTACATATTGTACGTATTAGGGCTTGCAATAAATCTGTAACCATTAATGAGCACATTTAATACAATTGATTGTTTGCATTTACAATTAAGAGCATTTAAATAAAATAAATGATGCCTCGTGTACCATGGATCTCATGATCTGCCTCATGAGAACAATAAAACCTATGGAGCGTCAAACAACAGCAGATGGACAAGAACCCATTAGCTCAAAGAGTGGAAGAAAAATCACTGAGTGTCACAGAGGACCTGATGGAGAAACATCATGTAAGACTAAGGGCAGAAGCGTGATATCGCAACACTTTAAGGGTAAGAGTTTTTTTGTGGGGAAGATAAATACCGATGATTAAACCTTACATGGAGGAAGCAGAAGCTGACAGATGCAGCTGCCAGCAGAGCAGGTAATCTGCATCTCTGCATCTTAACATGCAAAGCCCTGAGCCACAGAGAACAAAGAGACAATAATGGCTTCCGGCTGAAGGATGCCAAAAACTAGGAAGTTCACTCTTAAAAAGACATTTAAACAGGCAAACATCACTTTACCGCTGGAACAAATGATATGGACACAGACGGGCTGTCGTCTGATTTTTTTAGTGGGATGTGATAAAGGATTTTCTCAATAATTTACTAAAGTCATGTTTGCTACATCCATCCATCCATCCTCAGCTTATTCGGGGGACAGGTCGCGGAGCAGCAGCCTAAGCAGAGAGGCACAGACTTCCATCTCCCCAGCCACCTGGGCCAGGCTCCTCCACTTCCTAATCTCCAATCGAACCACCTCTGGCCCAATCATTGTCCTTCTTTACTCCTGTAAACTTCCAGAACATTGTCGCGTTCAGGAAAACATGAAACCAACTTTTAGCCCTGTTGATATTCCCCCACTGGCTTTGCTTCTTAAGATTTTTTACCAAATTGGCCCATGCATAGTGCATTTTATTAATCTCTCTCTCCAGTCTGGCTCTGTTTTAGCAGTTGTTGAACTTATCCTTAAAAAACCCAGTTTGGACTAAAAATCACAAACCCATTTCTAAATTGCCATTTACCTCTTATATTTCTTATGTAAGTTTTTTTTTATTAAGTTTTCCAAATTTTTACACACAAACAAAAACAAAATACCAAAATAACCCACCCCCTTTGCAGCACAGGCTAGCTCAAAACCACACACAACCACAATTCATAATAATTTCAAAACATGCTGTCCAGCACTTTTATATCTTTTTACCAATAAAAAACAAAAATTCATTCCAGGTATCAAAATATGAGTCTTTTTCCCCTTCATTTTAGCAATGAATAATTCATAAGATGCAATATTCGTCATTGTTATTATCCAGTCTCGTAAACAGGTGCCTCAAAACTTTTCCATTTACGCAGTATGACTCTAGCTGCTGAAATAAAACCTGTAAGAGCTAGGGCCCTTGCCGTTGTAGATATATTCAGTACACACGACATGTCTCCTAATAAACAAAGTCGAGCAGTTTCCGGGAGCGGTATACCCAACCACTCTTGCATTGTATTCGATATTTTTTTTCCAAAAACTTTGAACAACATAGCATGACCACATAGAATGAATAAAAGTACCTTCCTGCCTTTTACATTTCCAGCATAAATTATTCTTCATTAAACCCATTTTATGAAGACGAGCCGGTGTAAAATAATATCTATGGATTATCTTATAATGTGTCAGCTTTCCTCGTGCTTTCCTAGTAAACCATCCCATGTTGGACATTATCCTTTGCCATGAATCTCTATCCAACCGTATGCTTAAATCCCTCTGCCAAACATGCCTTAAGCCATCATGATTTCCATATAATACTTTGGCTGCCATCTTATAAAACATAGATGCTGACTGATACTTTTCTGCTCTTTTTAAATAGATCTGTACAACATTGTCCTCTTCAGGCAACCCCTTAACTAAACTGTCCAAGCTACTTCTTATTTGGAAATATCTCCATAAATTACCTATACTATCCTTGTTAAATTGTAGCCTAAAGTCCTGATAAGATTTCACTGTTCTGTTCTCGACTAGATCCTCTAATGTTCTCATGCTCGTCTCTCTCCACATATTCCAACAGATGACTTCCTTTCCCACCCTTATTGGTGGGTTACACCAAAGTGAATTGAATATAATTGTGATTCTTTCACATCCAGGATCCCAAAACCGAAATTAGCCCAGACATCCGATTTAAATGTAACGGGTGCATCTTTGATTACTGGTAATGTTGGCCCTGTATACCTATCCGCCTTTTCTGTTCCAAATTGGCGCTAGGGCAACGCAGTGCACATGTCATTGCAACTCTGCCCCCAGAAGAAATTATAAAACCTCAAAACTTTATTGTCCTCGCATAGACATAGGCCAGGGGTCGGCAACCTGTTCCCATCAAAGAGCCATTATTACCCGTTTCCCACAGTAAAAAAACACTGGTAGCCACAGCAGCCGCGGCATTGTGGGCGGGGCCTACCCTCAGACAGCAGAGAGCTGCTCACAACAGGTGACAGCAGCCGGTACTGGTCGCTCGTGTACGTCAAATTTATCTTTCATAAGACGATAATCAATAAAACGATCTATATAAAATGGATCCAGGGGTTGTAGCCCGTCTCTGCCTACAATATTCTGATATTTTTCACCCTGTTGGTGGTTTTACTGAGCAGATGCCACTTTTGTCATACGTTTCTTTTTAAAACATGTTTAGACTGTTCAGAATACAAATCCAGGCTCTGTCATGTTTGATTGTTGTAATTAAACTTTGTAGGTGGGGAAGGTCAGAAAATGATCCGATCAATTTGTTTTTCCCTCACTTACAGTGACGGAGATAACGGCGCAGTGCGCCTGGCTCTGGTGTTAATCAAGTTAAATTATATCTCTTTGAAACAATTTTCACAAGAAAACAGAACAGTTAAAAGCAGGGCTTGTGTTGACCGGACAGTTCCCGTATTTGACTATTTATTTTGACGGAGAAAGAATAGAAAGAATTACCCCGACGCATGCAGATGAACTGACATTTTATTTGTTACGCACATCGCAGATGTAGCTAAATCACTCAAGAAATGATTCTCATCTGAACATCTGAGCTGGACACTGCTCAGCGCAGCTCACTGTCAGCGTATACTACATAAGGTACACAGCGAGCTGAAGATGTGGAGAGGGGCTTGGAGCGCGTCGCAGAACCAGAGCGCATGCAGGAAGATTCCTCCGACTGAAGCGAGACTTGTCACTTAGAAAATGTTCCCTGATTATGAAACTTTAACTGAATAGCGCTTGTTCCTGTCTCCAATGTGGCGACACATCCAGGAGCCGTCTGAGGAGAATCCCAGAATCTCTCATCCTCGACAGCTCAGAAAACGCCGATATGATTACGCACAAGCGTGACCCGTCAAGCCGGTCTCACAGTAAGACCGGGTTGGATCTGTTCAGGTTTACACAGACAATCTTTACATTTAGAATTGGCATACAGATGTAAAATTAAAGCAGTAAAATATAAAGCATTTTATTTAAATATCCATTCATTATTTTACAAGCACAGAGAGCCGCATCAGATGGATGGAAGAGCTGCATGCGGCTCCAGAGCCGCGGGTTGCCGACCCCCGACATAGACATAGGGAGAAAATCTCATTATGTCACGTTGCTGCATCGATGCGGAATCATGCACGGCTGAATCGCGATGCATCTTAGAATCGATCATTTTTCCCACCTCTAATTCTAACGTCTCTGCACTGGTTACCTGTTAACTTTAGAGTTCATTTTAGAACCCTGACTAGAACTTTCAGGGCTGTACATGGTCAAGCTCCTCCCTATATTACTGAACTGTTAAAGCCTTATGCTTCAACCCGAGCCCTCAGTCAAAGTGATCGCTCCTTAGACTGTTGCACCACAACTTTGGAATTAACTTTCTTAATTTTTAGGTTGTTTTAACAGTCTGGACATCTACAGACAGGTCCATAAATATTGGGACATCGACACAATGCTAACATTTTTGGCTCTATACACCACCACAATGGATATCAAATGAAACAAACAAGATGTGCTTTAACTGCAGATTGTCAGCTTTATTTGAGGGTATTTACATCCAAATCAGGTGAACCGTGTAGGAATTACAACAGTTTGCATTTGTGCCTCCCACTTGTTAAGGGGTTCAGGTTGGTTTGCTGGAGTTTCTGACATTTAAAATTGCCCCCACATTTTCAAAGTTAATGCACACTTCTTCTAACAACTGTAGTTTTTGCATCTTTACTGTTCCTCCGCTTCAGCCCTCTCCCCCCTCCTCCTGCGCAGCAGCTGCAAACTCACTGATGCACCTGCAGCCTCTCAGAGTTCCTGCTGATCTAAACGTTGAAAGAATAATTTCATTTTCCGTTCCTCACTTCTGATTACCTTCAATGGTGTCTGTTTGTTGCAACTACCAGGTACAAAAACAAATTTGTTTTTTATTAGACTATTTTTCTGTCCTGTCTCTGTTAATTATCTTCCTGCATCTCCTTTCAATCCTAAAAAAAAACTGCTACCTGGCTTCATATTTTTCACTTTATTAGTGACCTTTGAACTGCAGTTGAAAAAGATCTACCGACCGCAAAAATAGCGGAGTGCGCGCCGACCGCACCAGTGAGGTGAAGTCATCAGAGGTCAAAACAGTGGATGTGCTCCGCAGCAGCAAAACGCATCAGGCACAAATAAAAGACAGAAAACATGAAAGGATATGAGCCGACATACACGATCGCATGTTAACTTTTGTTTTTGAGGTGGCGACTCTTTGATAATGTTACTGTGGCTGTGCTCAGGATGTATCTGTCTGGAGCGCATCAATCATCAGAGCTCTGCGCCTGTCAGCTCAAAATAGTCCCCGGAGAGTCCACATAAATAATGTAAAATAAGTAGAACCAGGACCGTTTTCGGGCTCCCCTGGGTGTGTAAGTTAAAAGCTTCCAGGGAGCCTGTCATCTTTTGGGGTCAGCCGGGATCCCTTTAGCTCACCTGTAATTTGAACCCTGCGTATAGCACAAGTTGGTCACTTGAGTTTACGGATCCTAGCAGACAGTTACCGGAACGGTCCTTTCAAAATAAGACAGTTCCCGAATCTTGTTCCGGCAAGATCCAGCTCAAATTAGGCCCTGTGTAGCATCCAGAAATGGTCCGTTTTTCATCTACAGTTTGACCTCTCCAGTATCCGGTCATATGGAGACATAAGTCTTAACTGGAATCTTTAATCTGCAAGAAAGATAATAATGCTTGACCAAGGTCCCTCTCAAGTTTCCTCTCATCTTTATCTGCTTTGCATCACAGAACAAGAAGAATGAACTTTTATAAGAATGAACTGTTATAATAACGAATACTGGATGATGCAATGGATTACGTAAATCATCATATGGTTGAATGAATAATAATGGCTGAAGAATAAAAACAATATTTTGATTAATCTGTGCTTAAATTACTGAAGTTGAATTAATATTATCATGTTATGGTCAGTAAAGTTTGATTTGACAAGTGAATCACTATCTACTGACAGCTCACACACTCACACACATGACGATGACAAGGTTAAAGCCATTTCATGACATATTATTTTCTGATCCACAAATCAGAGCTCCTGTATCTGAGCAAGGTGTGGTTTCTGAGGTTTGTTGGTAAAACCTCCTTAACATGTCAGGTTCTGATTTGTCAGTATATCATAGTTTAGGTTAATAAAACTAAAATCCCTTCCCAGGTTGAGCCAGTTGAGCCAACTCTGGACTGGCCACCAGAGGAAGATTCATTTCCCATTGCATCTTTTGACAAGCTGTCAAACCTGTTGCACACTACAGCTGACCGCAAACGGTTCCTTCAGAATAAAGCTGACCCAGCTCCAACTCCTTAAGAGTCCTTCCATACACGCAAATAACTACCTGTTGTGACCTGGAGACAACTCTAAGACCGGTCTAGTGGTACTGCGGTTTCTCCTACGGACTTCGGTACCTTTGGGGTCCACGGACTTCAACACATTCTGGATCTACCATGAGGGTTTTCGAGCTGGTACGAAGACACGACAGATTACGTCTTATGTGGTTTTATAAACCATCACTTATATTATAGCAGACCAAATTCACTCCCATTCAGAACTCAGTTTCTTCAGATATAAGGGTTCTGATAACATCACATTCACACATCATCACACCTCACATTCCATCTAACCCTCCATCACATAAAGTGTTTCCTAGTCGTCATGTTTTTAATTGTTTAGAAAATAAATTTTCTTACATTTTATAAACTTGACTGTATGAATTAATACGAAGTGTGTTACGATCCCTGAAAAAACAAAGAATTCTAATTCTTCTGGTTAAACATTCAAAAGATCAATCAGGTACATATTCTATATTTATACAAAATCATCACTTCTTATAGATCATAATTAAAACCCAAAATACATCTGTAATCTAACTCTACACCTGGATACGTACTATATAAATAAACTTTACTTATTATATAAGTATTAACTTACTCCTCAGGGAAAACCTAAGGCATTCCCAGGTCAGCCGAGAAAGTCCCTCCAACAAATACTGGGACTATAGGCCTCCTCCCAGTAGGGCATGCCCAGAAAGCTTCAACAAGGAGGCATTTTAACTAGATGCCAGAGCCACCTCAAATGGCTCCTCTCAGTGTGGAGGAACAGCAGATCTACTCCAAGCTCCTCCTGAACTTCTCACCCTATCTGTAAGGGAGAACCCAGACACCCTCCAGAGAAAACAAATTTTGGCCGCTTGGATTCGTAATCTCATTCTTTCGGTCACGACCCAAAGATTGTGACCATTGATGAGGGTTAGGATGTAGATTGAGACTTTTGCTTTCTGACTCAGCGCTCGCTTCACAACAACAGACTGGTACAATACCTGCGTCTTTACCTCATTCCTGAACAATCAGTGTTTCCCCTACATAAGCTCAGGTGTGGCGCCTGACAATAATATATCTCCTCCACTGGGAGCAGAACCTCATCTCTGACCTGGAGAAGGCATTCTATCCTTTTACAACTCAAGACCAGGGTCTCAGATTTAGAAGAGCCAATTCTCATTTCAGCTGCTTCACAGTCGGCTGCAAACTGCTCCAGCGAAAGCTGTAGTTCACTGTCTGATCAAGCCAACAGGACCACATCATCTGCAAAAAGCCAAGAACAATCCTTAAACCACAAAAACTGATCTCCTCAACACCTTGGTCACACATAGACTTGGCGGAACCCAGCACTAACCAGGAACAAAAGGTGAACTAGCTAACGGAGGCAACGGTTTCTCTTCGTCATGGGGCAATATGTGCTTCTGTTTAAGATGCTTGTGCATCACCGTTGAACCTCCATTGAAGGCAGGTTCTTCCTCGCAGATTTTGCACATGCCTCTGTTGGATTATTTATGTCTTAAATGTTCTGGGTCACTTCACTCCAGATTTCTACCCAACCTTTGAAAGACAATCTGGCTAATTGTTTTGTCTCATACCACAATCACTTTTTTAGGTACAAAGACCCAAGGACTCACTATGTTTCAGTTTGAATAAGATGTGGTATGCAGTCATGTCTTTCACACAGTTTCCAGATTTTCCTCCACTCAGGGAAATTCAAGTCTACAGTGGGCAGGGACCCTGAAGACGGTTATTAGAGGAAGTGAGCAGATGCTGAGTCTGGGTCCCATGTTGGTGCTATGTACCATTCCTCAACTTTTTATATATAAATCAAAGAAAAACTTTGCAGTAATGCTCACTGCCTCGCTGTTTTTATTGAAGTATTGCTGTGTCAAAGTTAAAGTGAATTGCTATAGTTTAAGTGGTCACCAATCGGCTCTCTGCTGTGAGGACATAATCCAGGAAGATGTGGGCCGGATCTGATCAAGCTGCATACCGGGTAACAGAACAAATACCAACACTTCTGTTGAATTTTTAATGAAATGAGCTGAAACGTTTAAGTTGTGTTGTGGTTGACTCTAATGTTTGTATTTCTGGTGACACCATGAATGCCACAACTGTGCATGTGCTTCAAGGTCAAACTGGACAAAACAGCCAATGGTGGAGTGGCAGTTTTCAAAGAAAAACAGAGCTTCAGAAAATTGACAATGACATTGGTCATCATATTGGTTGTTGACAGTTATTGTAGCCAGTGTGACTGATCACCTAATCTTGGTGTGCCCAGAACAACTGGAACTAATATGACAGTTAAAATTGGTGATGAATTCATTTTATTTCAGTTTGCTAAATTTCTCTTTAATAAGTTAAACTAATCAAATGGATATTTTTAAAAGCATCCTTCCTTTACACTGGGCCTAAACAAGATCACATTTGTGAGTGACCCCAAAAATTCACCATAACTCAAACTACAAACATTTTGACCAACATTCTCCCCATTACTTCACCTGATGAACTAATCTGTGTCGCAGACGATTTGAGGTTTCATTTGAATGTTTTACTGTCTTGTTGCTAATCCAATTCATTGTGCGTTAGTCAATCAAGCTGTAACAGTTTTCTGTCAAAACTCAGAGCAGCTTAAGTTTACAAAACCGCTGTAGGAAAATACTGTATTTATTTTGGTTGTGAGCAAGCCTAATAATAAAATTATTTCTTCCAGCTCTTGGAGGGTGCAGACGCTTTTCTTCTCCTCCATATCTTATCATTCAAGGCCTTTGTCTGTCTGTGTGTGCTGGGTGCACGGCTGCTTCTGCATTTTTCTGGAAATTGGAAACTGAAATTCACTAAAATGGATCTCGTCAGTTGGTCTCTCAACGCGGTTGATACAATTTTTTCAACGATGAGAAAGGGAGAAGGGGCTCCCGGATGCTCCTCCGGGACAGACCAGCTGTCTGTGGAGGACTCTGAAGACGTGTGGATATTCGTGGTGTTGGTGTCAGGTTTCCTGCTGATCGGCATTGGAGGCTACCTGGCTTAACGGAAAATTAACGAGCTGTCGAGGAATATTGGCTGGATCCCGGAGCTCAGAGATGGATTGCACCACGCTGTGAATTCACAGACTCACATAATTGTCGAGATGAATCGTAAGCTTGGAACTTTGGCCGAGATTCATTTATTGGCACAGAAGACAGATGCCATCAAGGATAGAATGGACAAATCAGCATGGATTGGGATAGTTTAACGTCCATTATTGGGATTTTGAGAGGTTAAGGACCAACAAACTGTAAGACAGAGAGGAAATTATCTGTCTGGCCCCAAAACAATTTCTAATCGGAATCTGGCGCCCTTGAGCGTGCAAGGCTCCAACGAAAACTCCCCCCTCAGAAGATATGTGGAATGTGCTATCGCTTGGGCAACTCAACTTGGGCAACTCAACTCTGTCTCCACCAGCCTGAGCGGGACTGTGGGAAGGCTGCCGTATCGTTCCAGGGTCACTGCAACCCTCCAACCCTCAATGCTCCTCCCCCTATCCACACTGAGGTGAAATGCGCTGCTTATCGTGGCTGCAGGAACTGAAGTGTGGATAGTCTCAAACCCACCACCCCACCTAGTGGACACTTATATTATGTTGTCTGAAGTCTGTTGGATATCGGTCTGTTTGAGGTATTTTTTTGCAGAGCAAAGCTAACTCTGAAGTGCCCTTTTTTTCCTCCACCTGAACCAATCCTTATGTAACCCTCTTGTCTCTATATTCTTGTCATTTGTCTTGCCCATGTATGTCTGATCTCTGAACTGTGTGTACTGAAACACTAATTTTCCTCTGGGATTAATACAGTATCTTTGATTTGATTTGATTGATATGATTCCCTTCTAAAATGTGGCTCAGACAATAAATCAGTGTCCCGCAAAAGCAAAAACCAGTTCATTTCCAGGGTCAAAGCTAACTACAAAAACACAAGTTCTTTACGTGCCTTAATGCCTTAATGCCCCCAAACGCAAAAATTAATTTAGAGACAGACTATAATGATCACTCCCCTTTAATTCTGTAGATTCTTAGACACTTTGCCTATTTTTCTGATTTACAAAAGTTGCTGAGTCTTGCTTCACATTTTGCTACAAACTGGAGTAATTTATAATTTATGTGTTTATTCTGACCAATAACTACAAGCAGATCAGAATTTAAATCAAAATATATTAATTACAACTACTTGAATAATCTTATAGCTGGTGATCATGTTTAGCTCCTTATAAATGTTTTCCTCCTGCAGAATGAAACTTTTCTTTATCTAAACTCTGTTCAGAGATATTTGTCATGAGAGGATGGATGCCTTTAATACTGCTGCTTTTATAACATTATTGCCTCCCGCATTGTTAATGGGGTCAGATGGACCTCTGGTGTATTTTTATTTTTTTATTTTAATATTTTTTAAGGGGTGCATCACTTCACCCCAGCCAAGGCATGGACTTTAAACCCCATTTAACCACAGCCTGTCCTGGCGGGGTCACCTGATAGGAAAGTGGGAGGGTTAATTAAGTCAGGAGGATGTGTCAGTGATTTCTCAGCCACTGTCCCAGTAAAAGCCCAGACGGTCCATTCTTCATGGATCGTCTCCCTGTAATATGAATCCTGTCTAAAGCTACTACAGATGATCTCAAAACAAACATCGTAAAGATTATTTCGGTATCTTTTCTCTTTTATGAATGTATGAAACTAGTTATTTGTTAAGGCTTGGTGGTGGATGTTTTAAAAGGGCTAAAGAATGTTTTTTAGTTAATAAAATTAGAAATGAATTTAAGGGAGAATTAAAACATCTTTAGTAATTATTTAAAAGTCTTGTGTGGCTGTAACTGAAGAGTGTGGATGACGGAGGAGCTCTACCAGTCTCAAATGTGTTATATTTGCTATTATTACAGAAACAAAAAAATATATATTTTGGGTCTGCTGCAGCCCAACTACACAATTAATTCTTAACAGGTTTATAGCCGAGTGACATAAACCAAGTTCTAGGATTAGAGTAGTAATAACAATAATAATAATAACAAAGAAAATGTCTTGACCTATTCTGCAGAAGTAAAACTACCAAACTACATTTTAAAAAGAGTTTTTTTATTGCATTTCTTTCTTTTCCCCAAACTAAATAATTTAATTAAGAAAAACTAATGACTAAAATCCAGTAAACCTCAGACTGAGACAAACACAACCATTAGGATTAAACGTCCTGGTCGACGGCAATCTCTTTCTTTTCAGTGATTTTTTTTTTGGTAAGACTACAAAAATGTCAGCCAGTGTTCCTAATGAACTGATCAGTAGGAGACTTCCTCCTTACCTGCTGTTCCGGTTAATTGAGGCTTTAAAAGTCACTAAATTATTTATGGAGAAGCAGAGAACCAACCTCTGAGTAGAGGCAGCAAGATGGTGAGCTGAGCTCTCCTCCTGTCACAGCTGTTGCTTTACATGAGTCCCAGACTGCAGCACAACAATCTAACAACCGTTAGAGACCTCTTCACTCACCGCCGGACAACTGGCAACTAGGTGTTCTTAAAATGCATCAGTGGCATCAAATCTTATTAAAAATGTAAAGTTTCACTACAGTTCTACTCTACATAGTGGAATATACTGTGTATCACAGACCTTTTACCCCTCACTGAATTATTGATAATAATAATAATAATAATAATAATAATAATAATAATATAAACATCTCCTCGCATCCCTACTGAGGATTTTGTAGTTCAGGTAATTCATATAAATATATATTAAAATATATATAATAATATATATATATATTAAAATTAAACAAGAAAACAACAAATCTCACTTAAAAATAGAAAACACAATAAACAGCTGTAGGCTGGAAGTGGAAGTCCTCATGTCTGAGCTTCACTTTGGACCAAGGAATAGCATCCAGCATGTCCAGCAGATATAAACATTAAAAACCATTTCACTTGTGTCATGACAAATAAAGGAGGCTCATTTCTGTTGTGGGGCTGCTTTGATGCACCTGACAGCATCTGTACTGAGTTTTTGCTAACTTCAAGACTTCCGATGCCTTCTGGAGCCAGATGTGCTGCTGAGAGTCAGACAGCTTAGCCTCAGCTGCAGGGCATGGGCCGTTCAACAGGAGAATGAAATAAAACATCTGGTTAATCTGAAGTGGCCTCTTGTGAACCATGATCTAATTCATGATGAACATCCGAGTAAAGAGCTGAACGATCTGGAGAAGGACACCCTCCAAACCTCAGACAGCTGGAGCTGTTTGCTCATGAGGTGGGTCAGAATACCTGTCGACAGGTGCTGGTGAGGTCTCACCAGGGGTTACACAAATCTCCTGAAAAAGACTTCTGTAAAATGATATTAAAGGAACTGACATTTTTGTCCTTTTTTGTTTATTTTCATATTTTGTTGAATTACAATTTGTCGCACACTGTCCTGTCTCCCCGTGCTTTTCAGTCATGTGTCCCTGTTGATTGCTCCCACCTGCCTCTCGTCACCCAGTCACCCAAGCTCCCAGCTCCTCATGCATTTAAACCCTCTCAGTTCAGTGCATCTTGTCGGTTCACTGTTTCTATGTCCTGCATGCTCGGTGTTATTAAAGACTCTTTAGATATTCCAGTTTGCTTGCCTGCCTGCTTCTTCCCCTGCATGTGGATCCTCACCTCCGGCTCAACTCACCTGCGCGTCGTGACACAATTGCAGCAACAAAAGCAGTTTCTGACTTCCATTAGTTTATCATAAGTTGTTGTTGTAAAAGTAGCGATAATAATATTAATAATTACTATTATTATCGGTAACAAGTTATTTCTGTGAACCCTGTGCACAGGGTCCGAAATAAACACTCGCCAAATGCGAGCAAATTGCTCCATTTGGCGAGTAAATTTTTGAGCTCTACCTGCCACATGGCGAGTAAATGTTTGCACCAAATTAGTTATGTTTATCAGTCATCTTCCATGGATTTCTGATACTCCTCCCGCCTGCATGCAACGTACACACACGTACGAGAAACGTGAGCGCCGCATCCAAAGTCATTTCCACCTATCCCATTCAATCAGTTTATCAAGTTAGCAGTTAGCTTTGTGTTAAAACTAGCGGTGAAATGTGGCGGTTTTTAACTGGAGTCAGCCAGCCTTCCAAAAGAAAACTCGTTGAACTGGAAGGAAATCCACCAGGACCAGTGGCAACCAGAAGATTTTGTGAAAAGTGGCGAACTGGAGATGGCGGAGTCGTGAGACAATGGCTACATTATGATGGCCACGTAGCGTTGCTGCCTTTCACAGACACTGTTTGTGCTCTTGCTTTAAACAGTATATCCGTCTTCTATAAACTGTCCCTCGGCATTCCAAAAAATGCCCATACTTCTGACTTTGTCATCTTTGAGGGATAATAAATGTCCCGAATGCCGTCTCCTCTGGCCATTATTTCAGCTTTAGCTTAAAGAAAGTTTTGGTCGTAAACAACAAAGTGTGCATGTGCCGCCGGCAACTTCAGCTGATGATACGGTGGCTGGTAAGGGTCACCGCACCTACACCACAGCCACGGTAATCCACCGAGATAATATTTTTTTTTTTTTTTAAAACAAGACGGTTATTATTATTGTCAACTTTTTTACCGGGGTTTACTGCTACACTGGTTACCATGACAACCCTAGCCCTGACACACTTTCAGATATTCTCATGGTGCAGCTGTGTTCTCCAGAGATCAAGGACTATGACCCAAATGAGGCTGTAATGCTTTGGCACAAAGACGGTGTCAGAAGCAGGAGGCCAGACTTCATGGACAGAGAAAACAAGGAGTCTGACTAGATTTCAAAGAAAGAGTTCATAAAAACATCTATAAAAATAAATAAATAAATAGTAAAAATGACAAAAGACTTGTTTTTCTTATTAACTGATGTTTTAATTATTTTGTCACTCTGTTTGGAATCAACATAATATAGAATAAGATGCTTTAGGTAGATCTAAATCATTTAGAATTTGGGCCGGTAGATTTTCATCATCTACCAGCCAACTTGGCCGGTGAGTAAAAAATTTAATTTCGGACCCTGCCTGTGCATCAAAAGGCAACACAAAAATCTGTTTCTAAAAAAATGTATGGGTCTAATAATTCCTCTCAGAATTAAACAAACAAATTATTCTTTCATCATTTCTACATTTTATCATCATAGAAAACAAACAAGCTTCAACGCTTGGCTGGTTTCACATTTCCTCAGAGTAGGAGTAATGGAGGATCTCTCCTCTTATATTCCTTTAAACATAAATCATCCATCATCTAACTTAAACCTTCAAAGCGTCTCAACGTTTCATTTAGAAACTTTTCATTAATGGTTGTTTCTTGATTCACCAGCGAAAACATTATATTGCATCTATTCTTTAACTCATAGTTTAATTCTTTTGTCTGTTGTCTGACAAAGAAAACAGACAAATTAAACAAACTAACCAATGAAAAGGAAAATAAAGTTTGATGGCAATAGGCTAGTGGTGAATATCTATCCATTTTTTGTACCCGCTCATCCACACAGGGTTGTGGGGGGGTTGGCGCCTAACCTAACCTGTGCAGGTCGCCGGTCCATCGCAGGGCAACACCAACACACAGGACAAAGAACCATGTATGCACACATGCACATCTGAGGACAATTTAAAGAGACCAACCAACCTGACAGTCATATTTTTATCAGAGGAAGCCAGGGTACCCAGAGAGACTGGGGTCTCTCATCCGTTTTTCTTTGATGTAAAGCTAACTATGCTCAGTTGCTGCTGTCTCTTGGTGAGATCGTCATTTTAAATGAGAATGAGTTCTCAATCGAATCATCTGGTTAAATAAAAAACCCACGCATGCCCAAGAAGAACGTGCAAACACCAGGCAGAAAGAACCCGGGCTGGGAGCCCAAACGCTTTGAGTTAACCGTTACATGCCGCTGATGCGTCCAGTGTGGATCTGGGCTAAGAATGTTGTTTCTGTAGTTTTAAAACAAATTTTATCACCAACTGAAATCGTTGTTAGAAAGCGTATTCCTAGATCTAGGCAAGGTTAATATGCGAGTGCTGTGCTGAAGGACGTTTTCCACATTGTGGAAACAGGATTGTCAAAGCTGCTCACAGTCAAACTAAATAAGCAGTGGGTGGTGTTGAAACAGCTCCAGAAAGATGTCAGGAAGAGAAAAAGGTCTAAATTATGAAACGATTCCTGCCGAGTACCTAATGAGGCAAAAATTATTACAAACAATTATCCCCTGTGCCTGTTCAAAACTCTGTAATCCTTTGCAATTCAATTTTGCTTTATACATCCAGACTATAGAAGTAACTCCCTTTATTGCATTTCTTTATTTATAGAATGCATGTAATAATAATTTACAACTGTGTTCCATGAAAGGTGCTTTTAAATAAAATGCATTACTATTATTAACTAGAATAACTGAAAAGGTCATTTTTGCCACACCCTGTCCTGTATCCCCACTCTGTTCAGTCCTGTGTCTCCTGATTACTCCCACCTGCCTCTCGTTTTCCAATCACCCAAGCACCCAGCCCTCATGTATTTAAACCCTCTCAGTTCTGTGTGTCTTGTCGATTCATTGTTTCCATGTCCTGCATGCATTCGTCATTAAATAAAATAGTTTTCAAGAGATATGGTAATGAAATATGGAGAATGGTCATAATCATTTATGTAAAATATGATGTAATGTTTGCAAATATTATGGACCTGAAAGGAATAAATAAACATAATAATGGAAAAAACAAAGAAAATGAAAGTGAAACTCAAGGATTAGAAAATCCTGACAGATCTACGTCACACTCACTTAACGTTCATGGACTCACCCATCTTGACTCACGATGGGGGAAGACTGTTGTTGGTTTAGCATCCAGGAAACAGCAGAGAATGTCTCAGCTAGTAGAAGCTAACTGTTAGCATTACCAACTCAACCATGCAGCAGAACTCCTCCAGGGTTGTGTTATTTGTGCGTAAATAACATTTGTGTTAAACAGCAAATAGTAAGTGGCAGGGCCAAGTTGCTGTTAGCCAATCAGAGGACAGATGTCTAAGTTTTAGAAGTAACACCCCAAATCTTGTTGTCTCAAGCCACTTTCTCCTCCAGCTGACTTCTACATCCTCAAACAGGTGAGTCTGAGCTCTTCTTCCTCAGCGAACTTACCACTGCAGATCCGTTAGGCATACTATGCAACATTTTCATATTTTAAACCATTTTCTTGAGCCATTATACAGTGGGGCAAACAAGTATTTAGTCAGCCACCGATTGTGCAAGTTATCCCACTTAAAATGATGACAGAGGTCAGTAATTTACATCATAGGTACACTTCAACTGTGAGAGACAGAATGTGAAAAAAAATCCATGAATTCACATGGCAGGATTTTTAAAGAATTTATTTGTAAATCAGGGTGGAAAATAAGTATTTGGTCACTTCAAACAAGGAAAATCTCTGGCTCTCATAGACCTGTAATGTCTTCTTTAAGAAGCTTTTCTGTCCTCCACTTGTTACCTGTATTAATTGCACCTGTTTGAACTCATTATCTGTATAAAAGACACCTGTCCACAGCCTCAAACAGTCAGACTCCAAACTCCACTATGGCCAAGACCAAAGAGCTTTCAAAGGACACCAGGAAAAGAATTGTAGACCTGCACCAGACTGGGAAGAGTGAATCTACAATAGGCAAGCAGCTTGGTGTGAAAAAAATCAACTGTGGGAGCAATTATCAGAAAATGGAAGACATACAAGACCACTGATAATCTCCCTCGATCTGGGGCTCCACGCAAGATCTCATCCCGTGGGGTCAAAATGATCATGAGAACGGTGAGCAAGAATCCCAGAACCACACGGGGGGACCTGGTGAATGAACTGCAGAGAGCTGGGACCACAGTAACAAAGGTCACCATCAGTAACACACTACAACGGCAGGGAATCAAATCCTGCAGTGCCAGACGTGTTCCGCTGCTGAAGCCAGTGCATGTCCAGGCCCGTCTGAAGTTTGCCAGAGAGCACATGGATGATACAGCAGAGGATTGGGAGAATGTCATGTGGTCAGATGAAACCAAAGTAGAACTTTTTGGTATAAACTCAACTCGTCGTGTTTGGAGGAAGAAGAATTCTGAGTTGCATCCCAAGAACACCATACCTACTGTGAAGCATGGGGGTGGGAACATCATGCTTTGGGGCTGTTTTTCTGCTAAGGGGACAGGACGACTGATCCGTGTTAAGGACAGAATGAATGGGGCCATGTATCGTGAGATTCGGAGCCAAAACCTCCTTCCATCAGTGAGAGCTTTGAAGATGAAGCGTGGCTGGGTCTTCCAACACGACAATTATCCCAAACACACAGCCCGGGCAACAAAGGAGTGGCTCCGTAAGAAGCATTCAAAAGTCCTGGAGTGGCCTAGCCAGTCTCCAGACCTCAACACCATAGAAAATCTGTGGAGGGAGTTGAAAGTCCGTGTTGCTCGGCGACAGCCCCAAAACATCACTGCTCTCGAGAAGATCTGCATGGAGGAATGGGCCAAAATACCAGCTACTGTGTGTGCAAACCTGGTAAAGACCTATAGTAATCATTTAACCTCTGTTATTGCCAACAAAGGTTATGTTGCAAAGTATTGAGTTGATTTTTTGTTATTGACCAAATACTTATTTTCCACCCTGATTTACAAATAAATTCTTTAAAAATCCTGCCATGTGAATTCATGAATTTTTTTTTCACATTCTGTCTCTCACAGTTGAAGTGTACCTATGATGAAAATTACTGACCTCTGTCATCATTTTAAGTGGGGGAACTTGCACAATCGGTGGCTGACTAAATACTTTTTTGCCCCACTGTATAATTAATAGATTATCACAGCTATGGGTCACAAGTAATGACAATAATAATAAATAGCTCTTAAGCAATTTATTTAATCCAATTTACCCTCTATTGATTCATTACATAAGTTACAGATGGCGTACATTTTTGTACATCATTTCTTTCCTTCAACTGTGACACACACACACACACACACACACACACACACACACACACACACACACACACACACACACACACACACACACACAGCTAATGCAGGTGCACTGACACACAACACAACTTCTCCTGCTACACTTTATGGGATGGTTTTGATTGTTTTACAAGAAAAAACAACAAATAAAATGCTTACCTCTCATCCGAACGTTGACATCCGCTCACACCAAATAGCCGAAGATATCTGTTATGCAGAACTGCGGCGGCAACAATACGTCATTGGTGCTCCGGTCTTGGATAAAAACCATTTATAATGCTGATTTTGTCCACATACTGGTCCCCAAAGTCTTTATTTAGCATACCCCTGTATATTTTTGCATCTTGTTTGGGATTTTATGATGTTGTTCAACACTTTCTTTCATCCAAATCCGCTTCTTCTCTGTGAAAGTTTGTTTGCACTCGTCAAGCTTCCAACGTGTCTGTGCACATCACAGAATGCTATTCAATTCAATTCAATTCAAAAATACTTTATTAATCCCAGAGGGAAATTGATTGCTGTAGTAGATCAGAATAATAATCAAGTCTTCAAAGAGTTATTGTATATTACAATTCATGATTTTCCTGTATAAACTGTTGCTAAATATATCATATAGGAGACACACACAGTCATATCATAGAAGTGAAACAAAGGATTTACAGAAAATGTGCAATAACTGTTTAGGCAGGCGCAGAAATTTGGATATGGTTAGATGTGTGATCAGTCCTGGGGGAGGGGCTTTCTCCAGCTACTAGCCTTATGAAAAACGGAGAACAATAAGAAATGACAATTCTTGTCTTTCTAAGCATCGACAATGTCCGTTTTATAATTTAGATTTTTGTTTTTTAAAGCTGCTCAAATTTTCCCTGATATAAATCATTCTTCTTATTTGCCCGTTTTATTGCTACTCTTAAAACAAGCAGACAGATTTTGAGAATTTATATTTAGATGGCTGTTTGATTATTAAACTGGCATCAAAATGAGAAAATGTCCATCTTTGTTCTGTTCTTTTGTAATGTTTCAGGATGTTTGTTTAAAATAAACCTTTCTCACAATCAGACCTGTGCCTTGCTCTGCTGTTGCAGTGATCCAGTCTCAGTGTGACGAAGGCCTGTTTCAGACCTGCAGAAGGAGTGTGAAGGGAGATGTGGAGCTATGGTTTTGAGTTGGAATAAGGTACTCCTGGAGATACGGTTGATGTTTGGGACATCTGTCAGATATCAGGAGGGGGTTAGAGTGTTATCAGATGTTTTAATAATTCTACATAGGATTCATCTAACCCAGCAAGAAGGGAGCCCCCAGTTTGTGTTGAAGTTTCAGTGAAAACATTGTTTTCTACAGGTACCACCAACTCATCAGGGACAAAATCACCTTCATTATCACAAACAAGATTCTTTAACAGAGTCACATCGTTCAAAGAGTTTGGAATTATGCCTTTAAACACATTTTTTTTCATGTAAGTCACAAAAAAGTAAAAACAGATCAGAGACACCACGTGGACTATGACCAAACACAATTTGTTTGTCTCCATAGCAACTGGACATTGTCCAATTTAAGCCAAATTAGATCAATTTAGTACTTAGAACACAAAGTGTTTCTATACCTGTGGCGACACTCAAAAGTAGTGAAAAAATCTTCTGTATGTTAGGAAGAAAGAGTGAAAGAATGGAAATGCTGCCTTTCACTGTTGCCATAGTGAAAGAGAAATTATTATTTAAAGAGTAAAATAACTGTTCTCATGTTTTTCAATTGTCTAATTCATATTAAAATGCTACTAAAATCTGCAATTTATGGCATCAACACTCAAACTCCAAATGCTAATGATTTCATTACTGTACCCATGCCAAAATGAAACTTTAACCTTTGATCTGTGTGCAACCTGATGATAGTGTTTAGGATTTTTATGGTTGTCATGTGTCCTTGGCAGAAATGCACCCCCAAAGCATGATGTTTCCATCCCCATGCTTCACAGTAGGGATGGTGTTCCTGGGATGTAACTCGTCTTTTTCCTCCCAACACAGCGAGTGGAGTTTAGACCTAAACATTCTATTTTGATCTCATCTGGCTACATGATGCTCTCCCATGCCTCCTCTGGATCATCCAGATGGTCATTGGCAGATTTCAGACAGGCCTGGACATGTGATGACTCAAGAAGGGGAACCTTCCATGTAATGCATGATTTTAAACCATGAAGGCATAGTGTACTACCAACAGTGATCTTTGAGCCTGTGGTCCCAGCTTTCTCCATGTCATTGACCAGCTCCTCCCGTTTGGTTCTGGGTTAATTCCTCACCTTTATTGTCATCAGTGATACCCTACCAGGTGAGATCTTGCATGGAGCCCTCGTCTGATGGAGACTGACAGCCGACTTTAGCCTCTTCCTTTTTCTAACAATTGCTACAACAGTTGATTGATTTTCACCAAGCTGCATGGAGAACACCCCGTACCCCTTTCTAGCCTAGTGGAGGGCTGCAATTTTGATGCCAGATGCCACTCATCCTAAACAATTGCCTTCAGCAGTCCTCTAATTAGATAATAATAGAGTTCACCTATGAGTGATTTAGTCTCATTATAAATAAACATGTTCTATGGAGGCCTCAGTGGTTTGTTAGAGAACATTATAGAACAAACAGCATCATGAAGACAAAGGAACTCACCAGAAAGGTCAGAGATAAAGTTGTAGATAAGTTTAAAGCAGGCTTAGCAAATATCCCAAGCTTTGAACATCTCAAAGAGCAATGTTCAATCCACCATCCAAAAATGAATAAAGAGCTGCAAAGCTACCAAGACCTGGCCGTTCACGTAAACTGACAGATGAAGCAAGGAGAGCACTGGTTAGAGAAGCTTCCAAAAGCCCCATGGTCACTCTGGAGGAGCTACAGAAATCCAGAGCTCAGGTGAGAGCGTGCGTCCACAGGACAACTGTAAGTTGGGCACTCCCCAACTCTGGCCTAAATGGAGGAGTGAAAAGAAGAAGCCGTTGTTGACAGAAAGACATTAAAAGTCTTGGATGCAGTTTGCCAGGAGCCATGTAGGGACACAGCAGACATGTGGAAAGTTCTCTGGTCAGACCAAACTTTTGAGCCTAAAAACTATTGAAAAGTGCCACTGCTCATCACCCTGAACACACCACCCCACTGTAAAACATGGTGGAGGCAGCACCATGCTGTGGGGATGCTTTTCTTCAGCAGGGTGGAGCTAAAGACAGGACAATCCTGAAAGAAAACCTGTAGGAGGCTGCAAAGGACTTCAGACTGGGAAGATTCACCTTCCAACAAGCCTATGGCCCTAAACATACAGCAGGAGCTAATGTGGGATGCTTTAGATCACATATTCATCTTAGAACGTCCCAGTCAGAGTCCAGATCTAAATCCCAGTGAGCATCTGTGGTAGGACCTGAAAATGCTGTTCACAGAGGCTCTCCATCCAACCTGGGTGAGCTTGAGCTTTTATGCAGCAAAGAATTGGCAAGAATTTCATCCTCTATATGTGCCAAGCTGATAGTAACACCCCTAAAGCATATGCAATCAATAGGTACCTGCGGTGAAATAGTAAACAAAAGATTATAATAAAACCTGGGGAAAAAAAGTGGTCCAATTATTGTATGATTAAATGTTTTGTAGGCGCTTCAAGACCAAAAGGAAGAAACAATATTATTTAGTGCGATCTTTAATATTATCAGAAGTTCTCACATGTTGTCATGACACCAATAAAGGAAGAGAAAGGATTGATTCAGGCCAATCGGTTTCTGATACAGAGAAATCACCTCATCTTACCTCATAGTAGCTTCTGACTGCGTTACAGAAAGCTTCATCAGCCACAATCTGAGTTTCCCCATTGATGAAGGCCAGGAAGTGCTCCTTGACAGTCTGAAGCTGCTGCTTGTTAACCTGAGGAGCAGAAAATAATGAAAATTATGTTAAGCACACTAAACGACAGAAAAAGAGAGAGATGTCACAGAAGAGTTAACAAGACAGAGCGGAGGATAGAGGGACAGCAAAAAGGATAATAACACGGTAAATGGCCTGTATTTGATATAGCGCCTTCTAGAGTCCTGGAACCCCTCAAGGCACTTTACAACACAACCAGTCATTCACCCATTCACACACACATTCACACACTGGTGGGGATGAGCTACAGTGTAGCCACAGCTGCCCTGGGGCGCACTGACAGAGGCGAGGCTGCCGAGCACTGGCACCTCCGACCACCACCAGCAGGCAACGTGGGTTAAGTGTCTTGCCCTAGGACACAACAACAGCGACAAACTGAGCAAGACTCATACCTGCAACCTTCTGATTACGGGGCGAGCACTTAACTCCTGTGCCACCATCGCCCTGAACATGAACATTAGAGCCATTGATAAGATGAAAGCTTGTGGGACCATTATAAAGAGATAGCTCACTATCGGACAAATGCCTTTTATAACCAGAAAAGATTAGCTCAATGCAACTGACTATCTTTAGGTTAACGCTGAAAAATGTATTTTCAAAGATAAATGGTGGGTTTAAAGCATTGGTGGTCCATTGCTGGTTTCAGTGAAATGTCTTGATGCTTGATGCAATGCACGAATAGCTGAGGGTATTTTTTTCTTGCATCTGTTAAGTTTGCTTACAGCTGTGGCCTGTAACCTCAGGTAACCTCAGGGTGCTGTATGACAAAATTCTGAGAGGTGACTGAAATATTTGTTATTGAGAGTTATGTGGTGTTCCTCCTGGAACATTTTGACAGAGTATAGGGTAATTGGAAGGGGGGGGGGGGGTCCGGGAACCAGAAAGAAGAGGCTTTTGGGCCACCTACTGAATACCACTGATCTAGAGCAGGGATTCCCAACCAGTAACTAGTGGTCAGTGATCACATTACAACCAGCTGATGTGCACCTCGGGTCTGGCCTATAACCCCTGAGGACCAGGGTTAAGGAACACTAAGTAAAGAAAAGCAGAGCAGGGCTGCAGCTGCATGATGCTCTGCTACTAAGGCCCTGTCCACACGTAGCCGGGGATCTGCCAAAACGTAGATATTTTTCTACGTTTTGGCCTGTCATCCACACGAAAACGGAGTTTTTTCACACGAAAACGGATCTTTTTAAAATCTCCGGCCAAAGTGAAGATCTGTGTTTTCTCCATTTTGGGTGTCTGCGTGTGGACGGACAAAACCGGAGTTTTAAGGTCCGCAACGTCACTTTCCGCGACAAAAAAATGCTGACATCACGTGTGCGACCTGTGTTTACACTAGCCGACAGCATGGAAGCCCTCAGAGCTGCGCTCTGTCACTACCCGATCCATCAATTGTCCAAGCGCTTTTTGCTTGTTTGTTTTTGCAAGTGGAACTACTGCTCCTTGCGGAAGACCACAGACGAAGGACGAGGTTAAGAACGGGGAAAGTACTGCCGCCTACAGGTCTGGCATGTCCTTAACAACGTATTTATCCGGGTACGTGTGGACAGAGTTTGTTTTTAAAACGCGGTGGTGTGGATGCAAGTTTTTGGAGGGGCGGATATTCGTTTTTAAAAAACCCCGGCTACGTGTGGACTAGGCCTGAGAGAGGGCATGAAGCTTCGTTCACACTGAATGCAGAATAGATACGGTCCACTTTTGCATAGATCAGAAATCATTGAGTTCAAACAGAGCATTTACATCTGCTGTAGTGTGGATGCAGAGCTCCAGAAAGGGCATGAAAATGAATTGCACATGTGGGGATGCAAATACTGGTCTGTGTGAGTTGGTTTCCTGTAGACTTCCATCTTGTTGAATTTGCGCAGCACAGTCCAAGAAGGGCAGTATGTTGTTGTGGGCATCCTCCCTCCATGGCACTGATGTGCTTGGTGAAGCATTCTATTACTTGAGTGAGAATTTTGACCCAGGTGTCATCCACATACCTGAACCAGTGGCTTGGTGTTGTTGCATTGTAGGAGTTCAATGCTCTGTTTCCCTAGCCTGGCAAGCCAGACTAAATAAATGTATTATTTAGTCTGGCCACACTCCATTGACGGCTCTCGGTTGTGGGGCGGGTTCTACCGTTGTCCTTCAAATGATCTCCGCATTCCACTGGACAAAGAATGTGACATACTCTTGTTTCACTCTGTTGCATCATCCCACCCACCAGGCATATAGAGTGCCCTGATTGGCCCACAAAGCAGATAAAGCTCTGTGATTTGTTCACTAAGCAGATAGAGTACTATGATTGACCCACCATTATGGACCAATCACAGCTCTTTATGTGTTTGGAACCCCTCTAGAAAGCTGTGATTGGCTAGCCAGAGTCCTGGTAGGAGCTGCGGAGCAAGAATTTGGTCTAGTTCACTAGGCTACTGTTTCCCGCTTCCTCCATGTAAATGTTGGCAACGACAGGTGATATAGTGGGGAGCTCGTAGCGCATCTATGTTTTTGCAGGTAAAACATGTTGTTGTGTTTGAAATGGGTGACAGAAAGGCAGAGGAAGGTACAGATCTGGTCTGGGGTCAGGTTTGTCCTCTTGCTTAACCCTCTGGAGTCGGTGGTCAAATTTGCCGTTTTGACAAGTGTTGGTGTTTACTAGGGTTGTCACTAGGGTTGTAGCATCACTTAAATGCAACAGCAAATTCTCTCATTGCTACTGAACATTTTCTCCACTTATGTGGTTATGATATAAGGCTGTTGCTGTAATTGGGAAGTGAACTGTGCCGGGCCAAACTAGGAGAAAATTAAGATTTTCTGACGGAAAGAGAAAAACAATTGTCTACCTTTCAGAAGAGGAACTGGCAAAAAAAACTGCATGGAAAATATGTGAAAACGTTTGTTTTTAACCCCAAATTGAACAAGTTTACCTTGATCTTAAAAAGCAGCTCAGAACGTTCTGGTGTTATGGGAAAAGATCATGTGAGCGTAAGTTACCTTTAACCTAGTTACTGTGACCTGTGTGAGCGTAAGTGCACATGACTCTTGTCATAGTTAAACATTACTGATTTTCATAAATAATTATTAAACAAACAATAATAATTCATTTCGGTAATTAAACACTGTTATAATGAACCTTGATGATTAGCAGTAAAAAGAGTTTATTTAAACGATTATTTTAAATCTTGAAATGTCCTCTTCTTGCTGTGGATGGAATAGCAGTCAGATAAGCAGACAGCTGCATAGATTAAAGGAGTGAAGGACTCTATTGCAGACTTGAGTCATAGCCAGGGCAAGGTGACCCAGGCTGTGTATCTGATCTGTGAGTCTCAAAATCAGGCCATTACATGACGTTACATATATTCCCGACAGCACAGCTGACACACGGGGAATCTACAGCTTTGTCCCAATACTGCAACTCTAAATAAATGATGAATTCTCAGCAAAGCAACTCCCTCAGTACTGTATCATGTGTGCTGATGACGATGGTCATCAATAGGGATGGGTACCGAATTCGGTACTTTTTAAGGTACCGACCGAATTCCATAGTACCGACCGAGCACCGATTCACGTCATTTCAAGCGGTGCCTCGTTTCGGTACCCGTCCATCATAACGAGAACTTGCCTAGACAGCTGCGCATGCGCAAGAGCGTTATGTCGTCGGTCCCTGCGAGTGAGTTGTAAACAGAGCAGCATGGGTAGAAAGAACGCACGCTAACGCTTGGGTCTGCTTCACTAAATGTGATGGGTAACTGGGTGATGATGAAACCAGCGACAGACAACGATCTAAGTGAGTCATCCTCATCTTAATCTGTTCCGGTAGGTAAATAAAATGTTTAAGATAACGTTACCTTGATATGTTAGCTTCCGTTTCGCTAATGGTGCGTTCGCCTTCTCCTCGGAACTCCGAATTTCTGCCTAGAAGAACATGAACGCGCTCTAAAGTTTGGCTTCACTTTACTAAATGCGACGGGTGATTGGGTGAAGAAGAAACCAGCGACAACGATCTAAGTGTGAGGCATCATCGTTTTAATCTGCTCCAGCAGTTAAATAAACTGTTAAAGATAACGTTAGCTTAATATGTTAGCTTCCATTGCCACCGTTGTTATCAGCTAATGGTGCGTTCACTTTCTCCTCGGAAATTCTAACTTCCCAGTAGGAAAAATCAAATCAAAAAAGACGGCAAAAGGAATGAAGATACTCAGTAAATTTAGTTCACAGTAAAGATGTTTGCTTCAGTTTAATTATCAGCTTATAAAACTACAAGGACGATGTTAAAATACAAACAGTTGAATGTTATTTATCGTGATATTTATCAAATATTGTTATATATAGAGAAAAATATATGTTTAATTATAAAAGAGAATTAAAATAAAAACTCAAAAGTATCGAAAATTGGTACCGTTAAGTACCGGTATCGATTTGTAGGTACCGGGAATTAGAACCGGATCGATTCAAATGTCAAAGGTACCCATCCCTAGTCATCAAGAAGTGATTTCTGTCTGCTGAACCACAAGTGACAGATGGTTGTTTAGGGTTTTAGTGAGGAATCACCAGCTCATGAGCTGCATATGCATGAGGCACCAGCAGGACAGCATCATCGGAGGGAAATTATATTATCAGTCTTCTTCAACTTGCTGCAGCACTGCCAGCAACAAAAACATTCAGGAAGTCAAAGTGCCAATTTACAGAGGCAAAATAAGCTGTGACTTATCTCTGTCTGACAGCTTTTCGTGTGGGCTTTTCTGCCATTTCCCCGTCTAAATGGAGCTTCTACAGTCTGTTTTTGTCAAAGGAAATGACCTGGGGGATCTATGAAAAGCAGCAGTTTGTGACCACTTGCCTTCAGAATCACTCAGCAGAGATATAACACACCACCCTTCATCAAACTTTTTGACAGGTCTATTGTTCTTTCACCTTTATGACCTTTCCCACCAAAAATCAAATTGACAGGTGTATTGTTTTATGATCTTTATGCCCTTTACCCCCACCCCAGCATTAATCAAACTTGACAGGTGTCTTGTTTTATGACCTTTATGCCCTTACCCCAACCCACCTTTCGTCAAACTTGTGTTGTATATATCAAACACTCGTATTGTCTGTAGTCCCTTTTGTGATATGATCTTTAACGACCCTATATGTCAAGATGATAGTTGTGTAATGGTGCATGAAGTCCCCTTTTGTGAAGATGCATAATGATGATCTGCTTTGATGTGCACCCTATATGTCAAGAAATGAATGTTGTGTAATGACACAGGAAGTCTCCTTTTGTCTGAAATATTTTAGTTACGCTTGATGACTGTTTTGTGTTAACCCCACAGTTCCCAGAGCCCTGCATGCCTTTTTAAAAGCTCGATCCATTTCAGCAGACTGCGTTGGTTCACATACACACACACACACACACACACACACACACACACACACACACACACACACACACACACACACACACACACACACACACACACACACACACGAGTGTTGGTGAGCGGCTGCATCTGACTGCTGACGCTCCGTGTGTGTTGTTATTTCTGCAGTGAGACAAACTCACCTCACACCGTCCAGTTTGTTCTTTAAAGCTTCTCTTAAATCCAAATTCCACCGTGTTGACGTATTTAAGAAGTTTCCTCTAAGCTGCAGGAGTTAAAGTTTACATTACGAAGTAAAAGTTCGGCAGACACGCTTGTTTATATCTGGGTGGGGGAGGGGGGACTCGTGCTGCACACAGACAGCTGATGTAATCAGCTCAGAAAAGCGTTGATCACAATTTGCAGATCACGTTTATTTTTCACGGAGATCGGCCGCGGATTCCTCTTCCAGTCGGCATTCTAGGAATCAAATGAAAAAACTTTGAACGATTCCCGGAAAAACCAACAGTTGGAACTGGTTCCAATCGATGCGCGATGCCCAACCCTAGTATTGTCTATTGTGACTTAGATGAAGATCAGATTACAATTTATAACCAATTTGTGCAGAAATCCATATAATTCCAACAGGAACACCTTTTCTTGTATTATTTGGATTGGAAAACAATCCCAAATGTTAGTTCTGACACATCATACACAGACATGATCAAGTTTTATTGTGTCTTTTCCAAATTCTCTTCATGTTTTGAGTTTTCTTGCCTTTTAAACACATTGATTTACCACACATTAACATGCGTGACAATAATTTACTTTGGCAACACAACACATTTAAGCAGGTTTCTGAGCTACATCATATGAGCCAACACCTGAAGGACGGTATTTCAAAAGATCATGACAGCTTGTAAGACGTGCAAGAAACTTACTGCTAAAGATAGAATCCAAAAGGCTTCGAGAGATAAAGAAAAAGGGAAACGAAGGGTAGAATCTGATAATTAAAGCACACAAGGAGGGACAAGCAGCTCTGTGTGGTCTGAGGGTAAACAAATAAATCCCTCCGACAATCTCTGCATTAATCACCGAGTCAATTTAATAAAAGAAAGACCAGATTGTTGAAATTACTATTGCCGCTATGTGTTTGTCAGAGCAAGCCTGGCTTTTGGGATTAGCTCACTTCACGAAAAAGCCCCCAGTTCTTGTGGCTGATGTGGTCTAAAATGTATTTATTAGATCAATTTATACAACTGAGAAAATAGAGCGCAACTAACCAACCACAAGGTAAACATATGAAACTCTTCTAGTGTCATATCTACAATTACAGATTTGTTTCTCCAAAGAAAAAGAAACAAAAACAAATATTTAGCTCTTTTCAATAAATTACTTCATTTATAATGCATTGTCAAGCAGACTTTACAAAATAAAATCGGGAAGGACCAGACCTGAAGAACAGGAGAAACACCTACAGGAAGCACAGATGAACTAAAATAACTTGACAGATAAGCTGACAACCACAAAATTAATTTGTTTCAGCTTCGAGTAAAATGACCTTCTGGACCTGGTGGCAGCTAACTAAAACAAAGAGCTGAGAAGCAGGACTGGTGGACGGTCATTGTCAACACTCGGATCTCATTTTAATCGTTTGTCATGACCCATGGTCTCCATGACAATCAGAGAGGAAAATGGTTGAGTTCCTGCTCTCCATCTCACCCCAGCCTTATTCACTAACTGCCCATCTTTTTATAGACGGCCATGAAGACAGTGAGACACTCAGGTGTCATCTTGATATGTTTGATGGCTAAATAATCGTACAGAGACATGAATATATACAAAGTTGTAAAGCAACTAAACAGTAAAAGGACACCAAGACTTCCTCCGGTAAGTCGAAGATGTGGATTTACATAAAAACACCAACAGTCTTCCCACATTATTTGAGGGTAGCCCCCTTTATTTTCACAGGGGAACCTTCATAATTGCTGCTCTCCATCAGAGGTCTAGATATCAGAACATGTGTGTTTCTGAGGTCGCATTAAAGGTGTAGAAAACTGGTTTAATAAGAATGAAAATACCTGAAAGTAAGTGTAAATGTTAAATAATAGTTAACATCACTTAAATGCAACAGCAAATTCTCTCATTGCTACTGAGCATTTTCTCCACTTATGATATAAGGCTGTTGCTGTAACTGGGAAGTGATCTGTGCTGGGCCAAACTAGGAGAATATTAAGATTTTCTGAGGGAAAGAGAAAAACAATTGTCTACCTTTCAGAAGAGGAACTGGCAAAAAAAATAATAATAATAAAACTACATGGAAAATATGTGAAAGCGTTTGGTTTTAACCCCAAATTGAACAAGTTTACCTAGATCTTAAAAAGCAGCTCAGATGATGAAACTGCAACTATGATTCTGATAACAAGCTAACAAATTGAACTAGCTCCTCTAAGATAACCGGCTAGCAGAGCTTCTGACTGACAGTTTATGTGCAGCAGCAAATCAACTATCCTGATTAACAAGGTTATAAAAGCTCATAAATGAAAAATCACTTTGATGTGTGGGGGAACTTTTCCAGGCCCTCTTTAGCAGGGTGGGACTGGGAGGAGAAAGCTAACCGGAGCCTGGGGCTAACATCACCACCCGGTGGAACACTAGCAACATGAAGGTGGTTGTCTCACCTGCACGCGTCGGAGTCTACCCGGTAAAAATGATCAACGACACCGAGCAGACTCACATTCACATTTGAAAGCAGCGCTGATTCCAGAAACCTCAGCACAAAGTGCGTTTGTTGCTCTGAGCCAGCATGACGAACTAGGGAACGGCGCCGCTAACTCAGTTCGGGTGTTGCTTTCCATCCTAAGGGTCTACGTAGGGGGCGGGCGTATTACGTGAACGGACCCATCTGATTGGCCGCATATCAGAAGGGCTTCATTTGATTTGTCAAATAATACTTCCGCGTAAAAAACAGCTGGTTTACAAAAGGTTGATGTATGACACGGATGGAAATGTTTGAACAAAACATTTATCGCCGTTTTTGACGTGCTTTGCGATGGGCCTATCGCACGTCCTGTTATCCCGATGACCATAATTTTTCGATATATTGTGCAGCCCTAGCCCTGACCTAGTTCACTGAAGAATGTTCACTGTTAAAATGGACATTTGCTCTAGGGGAAAGACTTAGCTTTAACCAAATCACTAGTTATCATTACTTGCATAAACAGCATTTTTAGATTCCCAGTCAGTCACCAATGTGTCATCCCCACAGGACAGAGTTTACCCTAAATCAGCAGTACTCAATAGGTGTGCATGCAATGAGATGTTATAGTGTAGCCTGGTGTAACGAAACGCCAGCATGATAGTACTTTGCAATGAAACTTCAACTGACCCAAATGTAATCAGATTTAAAACATCCTGTGCATATGGGAAAGAGTTCTACTTCCTTCTTATTGCCAGCTGATGGTGTGTATGAAGGGAGGAGGAGAGGAGATGTGTTTACCTTCTGGGAGTGACTTACTGAAGCACAGATATCTTTGTGCAGATTAGTTTCAGCTTTAGATAACATGGGTGGAGCAGATTCACTCAGCTCAATTTTCAGGAATGTAAGATTTAAAATTTGGATATCTCACCCGCAGCTAAAAGTCGCCCTTTCTATGAGTTTGTTTCAACTGGCTAGACGTGTCCCTCTCTTACTCTGCTAAATTTCCTCTGTTCATTAACGTCTTTTCACTGTTGGCTGGCTCTGTTTTTATGCGAGATATCACTTAGAACTAGGACTTAATGAAGACTTGTGATTTTATTTTTTTACCGTGTCCTGTCCACCTGTGAAGCAATCAGAATTTATGTCTGAATGCTGAAGACAAGCCTTGCAGTTTTATTCTCACAGGTGGCGCATTATAGCTTCTGCTATAATGCCATGCTAACTAAAAACCTGTTACCCACAATGCACCTTGCCTGCTGCCTGTTTGGCAGTGGGATGGCTCTCAGTCATGGTTCAGGTTCTACGTTCTTTCTAATTTTCTCCGCTTGCTATTAGATAACAAACAACATGACACACACATCACCACGGACGCTAGCCAACGGGGCAGTCAGCCATACTCCATCAAAGAAAATATAAATACATCCTTTTTCTAAATAAACTTGGCTACCTCTATCTGTTCTTGACTCAAAGAACAGTCCAGGTGAAAATAGTTGTTAGACTGGCCAGCTGTTTTGCATCAGAACACAAGACAGAAAGACTCGGCAGTCGGAACGAGAGTCCAGAACAGGGAGAGGCTGGATGCTAGGAGATGAAGTTTCACTTTTGTTACAAATGGACAATCACCACACTGGCAGACTGGCTTTGCCACAAGCTTAAGTGTGGTATGCTATTTTGCTAGATTACGGTAAAATCACGAATATTTAAGTAAATACCATCTAGAGTTCACTGATTTATGTCAACAGCTTACAGAGTTGAGATGTTTACAGATGATTAAAACTTTAGACTATGAATGATTAAATGTAAACACTAACTTAGTAATCTATTTGATCAATCAGTCACAAAAAGGACACATGCACAGAGAGCTGCCATAAAAGCAGAAGGGAACTGCTACAGCACTGACCCTGTGGAGTCGTAATATAAAAAAATGGAAACATCTTTTTTTTTACATGTCTTACTCCAACAAATTGTAAAATCTAATTGAAAATTCACAAATGAAATTAGATTTAAAAAATAACGGGGTGAAAAGACTGAGCAGGTAATGAATATGTTTGTTGTAATAACTAATGGAAGACCTAAAAGCAGCAAATACTATGCGAATAATGACTGACTGACATAACGAGATGAGCAGCCACAGATTCAGACACGGCTTCGCTCTGAGTTCCTGTTTTATGAAGACAACTGATTGCTTTTACAATAGGTGCAATTTTTTTGTTTGCCTGACAAATAAAAAATTACAGAGAACACTGCAGAGAAATCAACAGAATAACTGCAGCCCTGTTGAAACTACAGTTTGAGAAGCTTTTAGACTTCAAGAATAAGATGAGTCACACTGTACTCTGCACAGCTCCAACTGCTCACACTCCACAGCTCTGCAAGGTATGGTTTAATATCCTTAAAGAGGACTAAATCAATGTATTCCTTTGGAAAAATAGCGAAATTCCTGTAAGACTTAAAGATTTAAAGGACCTGTAATAGGCCATTTTACACCTATTGAGTAGTACCATTTATAAAATATCATTTTATTTCATGAGCCATTCCTTCTACCCAGAAATAAGACTCATGGATTAGATGAAAGCCCACAGATCCCCACTGACATGTTCCAGTCCGTTCCTGATGCCCACCAACCAAAATGGTAAAAATGGTAAAAGGTAAAATGCCTGTATTTGTAAAACCCCTTCTTGAAGAGTTCTACAACCCCCCAAGGTGCTTCATTCAATTCAAAAATACTTTATTAATCCCAGAGGGAAATTAGAGTTTCAGTACACTCATTTCTGAGATCAGACATACATACGTACGTAGACACATGGCAAGAATTGGTGACCGTGGTCATTCGCAACCCAAGTCGCGCTACCGTAATAGATCAAGAGGGTTCATATGAGGATAGTCAGGTGGAGGGAAAAAAAGGCACTTCAGAGTTACCCTCCACAGGGAGGGCAGCTTTGCTATGCAGAAAAACATCTCAGACAGGTATGCACACAGACTTCAGACATTACACAACATAAGTGTCCACTAGGTGGGGAGGTAGGGTTGGGACTCTCCTCACTTCAGTGCGTGCAGCCGCATGGGGCAGCGCTCATCACCTCCATTTGGACAGGGGAGGGAGATAATGGGTTAGAGAGCACAGTGACTCCTAGACGGTCCCACGGCCTTCACCGGTCACAGTCCCGCCCAGGCTGAGATAGGGAGAAAGAGATTCCATAGCAACGGCCACATTCCCCATTTTTTTTGAGGGGGGAGTTATCACTTCAGCCTCACAGGCTCCAAGGGTACCAGATTCAGATAAAAATTGTTTTGGAGACGGACAGAGATCATTTCCTCTCTGCCTTATGTTCTGTTGGTCTACAACCCCTCTACATCCATTAATGGTGTAATTAATCGATCCCAATCTGTGCTGATCCGTCCACTCGCTCCTTGATGCAGGGCCTGAAATTCACTTCTAAAAACAGGGGGGAATTCCCCCCTCACATATGTCTGTACAGGGGGTATTTATATATGGGGGGGGGGGGGGGGGGGGATTACAGAATGTGCAGTCTTTTTGTTGTACTAGTCATACCTTACATCACGTTTATAAGCAGCTTTCATTGGACTCCTGCAGCATTCTCATCTTCGTTGCTCTTGTCCCTGTCTTTGTTTCTTTCCTCACACAGAAGTTAAAAAAATAAATAAATACAAACTTTCCAGGAACTACTTGTGGGATTAACAATAGGCCTCAACATTGTTGTATTCTTACCTCAGAGTGATGCATTTATTAACTTTTTTTAATCTTCCTTAGTGGTCCTCATAGCTGCATCTGTGGCCATCTTTTCTTTTGTCTGAATGTTGTCTTTTTCTTGGCCTCTAACACTGCATCTTTCTCCATTGTAATAACTTTGAAGTGTAAAAGTCTAATAAAAATGCTCCTTTTTGCTGCACTGGTATTAGAAATTATCTGAACAATTTTCATTGCTGAAGTTTGTTGTCCAACTCTCTGGGCTGCATCTTTCCTCTTGTTTGTGCTTCTTTATCTGTTGTCTCCCTCTTCGCTTCTTACTCTGATTTCTGTCTCTGAATTCCTCTATCTCAAACTGATGGATTTTCATTAACCCAACTTTTAACACAAACAGTTTCGTTGATGTGGCATCAAACACGATTGCAACTCTGTACATTATTGTATCTGTTAGCTCACAGTACTAATTAGTTTTGGAGCAGGGTTCTCCCACGCTCCGCTTGGTCCTCTGTCCTCTCTGTCTTCTGTCTCCTCTGCTTCATCTCTTTCCATTTGATAAAAGCTTTGTTGAAATCAAACTGCTCTTGCGGAGGGCCAAGCTCTGAAATCAGCATCAGATTGGTGAGATTTGTGTTATTCAGAGAATTTCTGAATCTTGTTTTTATCCTGTTTTGCGTGCTGAATCCACGTTCATATGACACACTGGAAACTGGGATGACTAAAGCGATCTTAATGAGCTTCTCCATTTCAGTGAACACACCCCGAAGGTCACTCAAAGCAGCCTCTGCAAACTGCTGGAAGGTCAATGAGGCGTACGAGTCACTGGAAACCATAGTTTGCTTCAGCAAGTCAAACCCCGAGCGTCCATCCACTGCACTTATATAGTTTGAGAAGTGTGCAAGAAGGTTGTCGAGTTTTTCAAGGCCATAATGAGAAAAGTTCTGACTTTTTTGCCATAATGGCTTTTTTTTTTGGCTCCAAAATTGTAAACCATGACAGAACATCCAGTGTCTCACAGGGGAATCTTCTCTCAATCTCTGTTATTAAAGATCCCACGTACCTGCTCTTCATGTCATCAAAGGCTGGTTTTTGGGTGTGGCAGTCAAAAATTTTGTCTCCGTTAAACTTGTTTCCATCAAGAGAGCTGAAGAATTCCATTTCTGCAGGGCCAGGGTGGACGATTATTTCCTTCGGGGCTTCTTTGGTACTTTCAACCATTGGCTGTGCTGTGGAGAAGTCCAGATCTTCTCTTTGAAAATGTTTTGAGAGAAGGCCTACATGCATCAGTACGTCCTTCATCATGTGACAAAGAGCCACAAAGTTAAACTGTCTCACAGCTAGTAGCAGACCTTTAGCTTTGTCAGCATCTTGTGCATTAGAGGAAGCCATGTGCTCCAGGACATCTCTCAGGGATTTCAGTGATCTACACACTACTGACACTGCATTGTGAATTGTCAGCCACCTTACTGTATGTGGCTGGGTGAACTTCAGTTGGGGTTCATCCCGCTGTTTCTGCAATTCATGCAGCTTGTTGCTTCTGACAGCAGAATTACTGAAAAAAATAAAAATTGATCTCAAATCCTGCTGAAACCGTTTCACCTGTGGCACGGAGTTGGCTGCATCACTGGCAGCAAGTGCGAGACGATGAGCCGTACAGTGGATTCCTACCAGGTCTGGGTTGTATAGCTCTCTGAGTTTTTTTAATAACTCCTTGTCTGCATCCTGTCATTACAGGAGCTCCATCAGTGCAAACTGCAGCAAGTTTTTTTCCATCCAGTTTTTTTTACATCTTCAACAATAGTGTCTACTCTTCCATCAGCAATTTCAGAATTCCTTATCAGTTTTCTTTTGACCTTGTTGTCATCTAGGAATCTGACATAGATAATCAGTCATTTGGTGTTACTAATGTCAGTAGATTCATCCAATATTAATGAAAACACGGGACTTCTTTCAACAGCTTTGTCAACATCTTCCACAAGTGTGCTTGCAATAGCTTGCTGCATTTCTGACAGTCCTTTTTCATTGACGTAGCTACCATAGCTTGATGTTTCTGTAAGTTTTTTGAAAGCAGGACACTCCATTTCTTTCAGGAATTTAACCACATGGCAAATTTAGCTTTTACCATTTCATTTTTTGCAGTAAAATATGCAGTTTTCAGGAGCCCCTTCATTTCTGCAGCAGACTGTAAATGTGCATCGATAGCTTTGGCCATTACATTTTTTTGCTGAATCCGCCTCACGTTTTATTTCTACTGCTGCAGTGTGAGACACACCATCAGCGTGACGGCGTAAAGTTGATGTTTTGTAGCATCGACTTGCAAAAGGCACAGCGCCGTACATTTTACAAATGGAGCAGTTCATTTCACCATTATTATTTTCAAGCCAGAGATACAGTCTGAGCCAGTTAGCCTGAAACTTATCTTTAGGCTGCTTGCTAACGTTACTTTCAGTGACGCTACCTTTTTGAAAGTCCGGAGGATCTGTCTCATTCACAGTATCGCTGGAATCAGCGCTACCTCTCGCCCTGCCTCCAGCGCCTCCTCCCTCGCTGCCTTCCACGCTGGGGATTTCTTGTAAAGTTTTTTTGGGAGCAGGTTCCCCTTCGTCAGAGCCGGATTAAATAAATGGACTACACTAGGCAGGCTGCATTTTTAGCCCCCCCCCCCCCCCCCCCCCATCGATGTTATGTAATGAATTGAAATCTGAAACTTACAAAATTTACTTATAAAAGTTCATTCACATTTTACATAGCCTAGTTTTTGGTTACAAATTGGTTGTTTGTATGCCAAAATAAGTCATGTGTTGTAGGCTGTTGCCTCTGCTGAATCAGAAATTCTGTGTCAATTTTCTGAGTGTGAACTTATTGTTTTGCTATTTGAACATTAATAAAATTATTTGACAAATAATTAATAAAACCAGCAACACTTACCAAGGAAACCATTTAGCATTATCTACTCCGGGATAATCTTCAGCCTTCCAGCATCACATGGCCTCAGTCACAGCAGAAACACGCCTAAAGAAATGTTCCTTGGTTAAGCTTCAGTCTATGTCTCCAGATTTCCTCTGTGATGCAGAAGAATATCCAATATTTTGAGAGGGATAGTTTAGTGCAAAGTACTCATCAGTTTGGTACCACTTTGCAGGATCAGATGGGTAGCTAGTTGTTAATACCCTGTCTGGGTCTAGAGGCTCCTATAAGACTATATTGGGCTCACTTCTGGCTGGCTGCTGTTCTTCCAGTTTGTCCTTCTGTGAAGGCGCTGATGTTGACGGCGTTGGCGCTACATCGTCTTCCGCCGCATCTTCCACTGCGTCTTCGGGTTGTGTCTCCTCCGGGTCTTGCTCGGGCCCGGCCTCTGGCTCTGCTGACTCGAGCATGTTCACAGCTGTCGGACGGCTGCCCGAGCAGCCCGACAGAAACTTCTGTAAGGCCCCCCGCTGTCTCTTCTTTAGTTCCTCTTCATTTTTTTTTTTTTTTGCGTTTTGCCACACCCGAAAGCATCGTGAAAGTTAGCCTACTCAAAAACACCTGCTAGCTTTGTTGTGTCCCGCTCTGACTCTGACCGCTTCTCTGACGTCCTTCATTGGGTGGCGCCTTAACCCTCTGGGGTCCAGGGTGTAATTTGCCGTCAGTTTTCCTTTGTATTTCCAAAATAAAAACCATAACCACTACCTTATGTGGTATCAATCTTTTCAGCACAACCTGGACTTTATGAATCTATGCTTATTTTTTATATTTGGACATAATGGGGTTGCATATTAGACCTTAAATCACTCAAAAACATAAAATCTGAATAGGAAAAAAGTTGTTTATTTTACTGTGAAACCAACAAACATTTATGACGAATGTTTTTTATCATTTAGACTGGTAATCTAGACTGTACATTTATAAAAAATATGACTAAATATAGCAAATAACTAATTTAAAAAAATTATTAGCTCTCTGGGATCCAGAGTGTAAATCACCGTTTTTGACTCATTTTGGTTTGTCTTTTGTATTTTCTAATAAAAACAATAAATATTGCCTTATGGGGTATCATTAATTTCAGGACAGCCTGGACTATCTGAATTTATACTTATTTATTAATTTGGCAATAATATACATGGATTTTGGAGAGAGAAGAGTGGCTCCGTCTCACGCCGAGATCTGACAGCTGCGCGGCGCCGCCCACTCCTCTTGTTGGATCTCTGAGGAGCTGGATCTCTTCCTTCATCCTCTACCTCATCATGACCCAACTCTTCTATGAGGAAGGATGGATTTGCCACATCGTCATCAACATCCTCGCTATTTGCCTCAGACTCCGGCTGCGAGTCTCCGTCCACTTCCTCTGCTTCCAGTTCTAAAAACAGCCGTACTATCTGAACTGCCTGGTGGACATTTATCCTTCTCATCATCCTTTATATAAGCCTAGTAAAAGCCTACTAAACTGCAGCGACAATATATCTGTCCGGATCGCTCCAAAATACAAAGTTTACCGTCAATATCTGTCTAATTGTTTGTTGTTACTCCGTTCGCGCCACTACTTTCCCTGCGAAGCGGCTCCTTTTTGCGCACATCTCGTTACTCGTGCAGCCTTCCTTTCTCTCTCTCAGCTACATAATACTTTTTGTCAGCTGAATATGTGAGACTTCCACCAACAGCAAAAGGATCTCGTGTTTTTGTGGGTTTTTAATGTTCACAAGCACATTCCCGCTCACAGATTACTAAACCGCTGTTTTGACAAGTTATCAGATTGTCTAAAAATAGGTCATTTTTTAGTTTAGTATAACTCCGCTTTTACGTTGCCTATTAACAAAATTTAAAAACTGGGGTGTAGTTTATAATCTCCTTTTTAAAGCCGAATTGAAACCGAAACTCAGGGAGGCGGAGTCTTGCTGCTACAGCGTCCCAAATCAGACCTGTTCAAAAGACGCGTATACTTGTCCGTGGACCCCAGAGGTGTGACGTAGCCAATGAAACGGTCTATGGTTAAGATAAACATTGTCACTATTTTTAGTTAATTGATAAATTATTTAAACAAATTGTAGATTGGAGTCCTAGCTAAAAATTCTATCATAGGACATTTGTACATTTAATTTTTAATTTATTTATTTATAATTTTGTTCCTCTGTCTGGGCCCCATCCAGCCAATCAGGCCCTAGGCACGTGCCTACTTTGCCTTTGCGTTAATCCGGCTCTGCCCTTCGTTGTTAGATTTCCGTTTTAACCAGCGGTCCATGTCTGCGTGCAGGCGTTAAATCCGACAACCAAAGCACTGCTTTGCTGCTAGCAAGGGACTGAGCTCGTATTTTGATAAGTGGAGAAAAAAATTATTATCCAGCGCGCCGCCAGTCACCAAGATGAAGAACAGGTCCGATGTTGTGGGATTTTAATGGCTCCGATACAAACGTCCACATTCGCTGCAGGCTGTGCGGGACTTTCCCGCATTATAAAACTAGATTTGCGAGAAGCGACTATATAACGCGCAATACCCACAATCCCGCAGTGAATTTCAGGCCCTGTTGATGGAATCCACCTTTTGTGCCAGAGCCTGAATCTCAGCCAAAGTTCCAAGCTTACGACTCATCTCGACAAAATCAGTCATCCACCCATTCACACACTGGTGGTGATAAGCTACATTGTAGCCACAGCGTCCCTGGGGCGCACTGACAGAGGCACTGATGCCAACGGTCCCTCTGACAACCACCAACAGGCAAGGTGGGTTAAGTGTCTTGCCCAAGGACACAACGACAGCGACAGACTGAGCGGGGCTCGAACTTGCAACCACCGATTACGGGGCGAGCACTTAACTCCTCAACTCAACCCACCGTCGCCACCATCTATATAACCATTCAGCCAGTGGCTAAGATTTTTGTTGCACTCACCACTGGAAAGCACTTGGAAAAACTATGTGTTGAAGAAGTAATCTGTCTGAAAACCAACTCCGGTACTGGCGGTGGTTTAGCAAGGAGTCTGAGAAATGATGGTCTCATTCTGGCTCAGTGTTTGAGAGCTCCTGAAGATCAAATCCAACCATTTCTACTGAGTTAACTCTTCTTCAGGAAGACTGGTCAGAAATCCTCTTGCAGACAAAAATATGCTTTGGGGTAGGGCTGCTCAATTAATCGAATTTTAATCACGATTACGATCTGAGTTTTGAACGAATATAAAAACAAAACAAGCCGATTATTTGCTCCTCCCACTTGCGCTGCCCTGAGTTGCAAATGAAGCGCTCCTCCCTGGGTTGCCAACTTAGCGACTTTGACGCTATTTCTAGCAGCTTTTCAGACCCCCTTCTTGACTTTTTAAATCTTAAAAGTACCTAGCGAACACCTCAGAAACATCTCTGGTAACCCTTAGCTACTTTGTGGATAACTGCCGTCGACATTTCCTGCAGGTTAGCTAAACACTCCGCCTGCACTCCGGACCGTTCTTCAGGACATTAGAAAAGGGAATGATGTAGTGATGTGTCGGTCGCTAAAGAAACGGCTCTTAGAGTCGGCTCTGTTGGATTAACCAGAGTGAGTGACACACACACCGCACCTGCCACTAAAAACAGCTAAATGTGCGCATGTGGCGTGCTAAATACACGTGCAGCTTACCCCGATTGCTGTGAGACCGGGATGGAGGGTGGGGGGTGCAGCTGTGGTTGGGACAATTATTACATTAACTGATAGACTTGTAAATAAATAGTTTATAAATTAGGGCTGTAGCGACGCCTCGATTACGTCGACGGCTCGATTCTAAAAATTTGTCGACGTCAGATCCGATAGTCGATGCACCGCGCCCACTTGTTGCATCCACAGGAGTTTGTAAATAGAGGAGGAATCTGCATGTTTTTCCTCTAGTTCGCCCTCTTCTCCACCTTCACTAACATCTCCGCCAAATACCGAAGACCCGGAACAACGTCCGTTCACTACTAGATTCCTTTCCTGTTTTGCCCGCCTTCGTCTCCCGGCAACGGACAACAACTTCCGGGGTCAGATGCGCTGCTCCGTCTCTACCGGAGATGTAGAACATCACCGGGAGCGTTTCTCCCTTCATAAAGGAGCTTCTTTCAGACATTAGGAGAGCTGTTTTGGTGGTAGCAGTCTCTCCTCCGTGCTGGTCTGTTTGCTGCTGGGTGTTTTTGGTTCATTTATACTTGGTAACTTGAACGTAACGTTGGTAAAGCTACTGTTAGCATTTTCGCTAACAGCTTCTTGCGTTTGGATAAGCTGTTACGTTTTGGTTTAGAGTTCATCTTTTTTTGTGGCGTAGATCTCCCTTTTATTACATTTAGAGTGTTGTGGGTTTTCGGTTTCGTTTAAGATATCACCTGAGTTTGGTTTAACCACCCAGTTTAGAGTTGGACCTTTGGATATTCTTATTTTGATCCAGAACCCTGTAATCTTTGCCCAGTGGGACATCCCTACTTATTTGTACTTTTGTTTTAATTCCCCACGGGCAGAATTAGTTTTATTATTCCCAACCTGTGGATGGAAAGATTTATGTTTTTTTGTAGTTGTAAATAAACCTGATCATCATTTTAACTTTTAAATCCCATTGTTGTCCCTTCCTTTTTGCACACGAGCCAAACTCCCCAGGAAGGGTCGTAACATCACTCGCCTCACGCACATAAGTGACCAAAACAAAGCAGCATAGAGACACTCCGTCTCCAACCACCTCTCAGGCAGCAGCCTGCACTCCCAAGTTCTACACGTCACCAGAACATAACCAACCAACACAGTAAAAACAGTGTTATACAAAATGTAAGGCCTGTAGTGTTTATTCTCTTACAGTAACAATTTATCAAATTTTCTGAGGAATTTATTAGAGATTTTTTTGGTTTTTATTAACTGTGCAATAGAAAAATAAACATTAGATTAATTGTCTAAATAGTCATTAGAATAGTCGACTATTCGATAAAATAATCGTCAGAATAATCGTTTTAAAAATAATCGTTTACCCCCAGCCCTATTATAAATAAGGTAGAAATAAGTTCCTCACGCTGATAAACAATAACTAATCTGAGGACACGGTGCTAGTGTACTCTCCTACAGCACATTGACACGACTCAATAAATGGTATGCAACATTTTGTGAACATCACTTTGCATGTATTTGTTATAAATGCCACTGTATAATTCTTGCTGTCAGTATTTGCAAGATATTGGTATTTGGGTCTGTACTGGTTAGACTTAAATGAGTTAAACCAAGGTCTATAGCCCTTGGGTCATAGACTATGAGCTATAAGTATATTGGTCTTTTTATACTGGGAATCAGGAGTTCCTTTAGTCATCATCTTGTTTCTTATTTTTTGTCCTGATTGTGCCCTGAGCAATTTTATGACTGAATAAAAACAAATAAAATCAACAAAAATTGAAAAATCGTCCTAAATGATCGCAATCTCAACTTCAGTCACCATAATCGTGATTATTATTTTTGCCATAATCGAGCAGCCCTACTTTGGGGTTATAGGCACCATTTAAAGTTCAGACTAGATGAGAACACTAATACCTTTATCACAACTGTAGAGCTACGTGGAGAAACTGGGTGTTAGTTTTTACAGTCCAGAGGAGCAGAGAACTGGACTCAAGCTTCCCTGGGAAAAAATAAATAAATAGGGGGGGGGGGGGTGTTAAGTAGTAACAACCCCATCCAGCTGTCTGCAATTGATTAGCAAAAAGTTGTGGCCCTGGAGGGAAGCAGCAGCTGAGACAAGAAAATGTGTGCATGAAGCCAAACACTGCCTTGGGGTGTTTTTTATGAAGAAATAACAACATGGTTGTTACAAGCTGGGCTGCATGGTGGCACAGTTGTTAGCATTGTTGCCTCGCAGCACAAAGGTTGCAGGTTTGAAACTCGGCTGTGGCCTTTCTGCGTAGTGTTGCATGTTCTACCCATGCATGCGTGGGTTTCCTCCAGGTACTCCGGTTTCCCCCACAGATCACAACATGCCCGATAGGTTATAAACTGTAAGTCGCTTTGGATAAAAGCGTCTGCCAAATAAATAAACACAAACAAGTGCCACCTGCTGGCGGCAGAACGTCTGCGGTGCTATATGCTCCCTCTGAGATTCAGCACATCGGACAGCTCTACTACAAGGGGCGCAAGGAAGATCAGCTCCATGGACAACACCAATAGGAAAGCAGCGCCGATCAGCACCAAGGACAGCGCTGGGGCTCAGAATGAGCTCTTCTCACCACAGCTGCAGAGGATTAGCTGATGAGCAGCAGGTTACAACAGAGGCTGCTGGTATTTCCTGCTTCACAGGACGCGCTGCTTAGGTATTTGGCTCTTTGGAAGGATATTTCAGAACCAGTGTTTCATCTCGTCTTAAAGTTATAGGTCTTTAGGATCTTGGGGGAAGAGTTACTGATCTTCAGTTACAATCAGAGTGGGATTGGACATTAGATAACTAAGTCTTTTGGGAAGCAGCTTTGATTTTTGTTTGCCTTCTTAGCTACACTTTGTTGTGCTTTCTCCCCTTTTGTTTTCTTAATCTAATCTAGTGAGCTTTGCTAATATAAAACAGTGTTAGGTGGATGTGTGAAGTGAACATCCAGGTTATCTGATTATTGGTCTTTGTTGTTGTCCTGTTGTGGGCAGGAGGGCGACTGCTGGGTGTCTCCTGCGAGGGCCAACTTTGGTTATTTCCCACTCATCTCCCAGTAGGGTTGAATTTGAGTCATTATTCTTGGTTAATTCATTTACCTGCAACTGTTGCCTTCTCAACAAGGTTTTGTGGCTTCTCCTGTTGTTCCTTCTTGCCACAGAAGCCCCCAAATGAGGCTTGAGTTTTGAAAACATTCTTACAGACTAATCTATTTTATGTTACAGAGCCTCTTCTTAGCAGAGCCAGACCAGAGTCAGAACAAAATAGGTGTGTTTCTATTATCAGAATTTTAAGGTAAATTTACAAGAACTTCCCAACATGGGAGTGTCTCCACTTCATTCCACTTCACGGCTGTTTTCGGGAACTTTCTGAGTACCTGGTCAGGGGTAGGTACTTGGAACGGCCCGGTAGTGTAGCTGAGCTGAACACAGTGGAATTCCCCCTCAGCCATTACTAAACTCCCAAAACTGGTAATTTTCCCCACAACGACTTCATTCTAGGGGCTTCGTTTTCTCACAGAGCGCCATTAAAAACTGAGTTTCTTCTGGTCATTAAACACCACATTTTCCATCACACAGCTGCACTCATCCTCTGAAAGTATTAAATTATGTACTTCGACAGAATAAATGCTTTTAATGTTATTAATGTTACTGTGGATGCTTTTTGGAGCTGATCGGTGAGATCACTCACTGCCAAAGCAGTCGTGATATGATGATGTCTGCCCAAGGTCTGCAAGGGCTTAATTTGAATGACGAACAACAGCTGAGAGGGCCGGGAGATTGTATCTCCTGGTCAATTTCCCCATCCCAAAATTTACTCTGAAGTTCCAGCAATAGAAGAATGGCTTATGGTCAGAAGCTCCAAAATGTGGCCTGGCCTGCCAGATTTGTCCTCTGTCTACAGAGAGAACAAGTCTGGTTGTGCAAAGGCATCACAGAGAGCAAAAAAACTATGCATGCACTTGTTTTGAAAGAAGATGACATTTCTGTTCAAACGAAGTTTGATTTTAAATCCGAGTAGCCAATATTGCCCGTTTTCTCCCACATAATTCAACATGCATTTTTCAGGATTATGTGCTGAATAGGGTTGTCACGGTAACCGGTATAGCGGTAAACCCCGGTAAAAAAGTTGACAATAAAAACAACAGTCTCGTTTTTAAAAAACTAAACTATCTCGGTGGGTTTACTGTGGCCACAGTTTAGGCACGGTGACCCTTACCAGCCACCGTCGCTTCTGCTGAAGTTCCCGCGCACACGCACTTTTTAGTTTGCAACCAAAACTTTGAAGCTGAAATAATAGAGGTGTGAATCTTCACTTGTCTCCCGATTCGATTCGATTACGATTATTGGGTCAACGATTCAATTCGATTCGATATCCCGATGTATCACGATGCATCACGATTATTTCATATTGATTTGTTTTCATCGATAAATAGAAGATGTCAGATAATTGCTTTTTATTTTTTTAATCAAAAACGTAATTGACACAACCTGCCATCCCTCAAAATCTCTCCATCCACAACAGGTTAGGAGAAAACATTTTAAACATTTAAGAAGATTTAACAAAGTAAAACAATCTGTTTCCTGGTTCAACACCACGCCTCAGGCTGAGAAAACACGCTTTGCAAAAACTCACAAAATCTAAAAAAGGTACTGAAAACCTACAGGACACATAATGTAATAATACAATACATAATGTGTTCATATATGAGTGTTTAATGTCTCTGAGCAGCTCTAGAGTCAAATATTTATGCCACAGTTGAAGGGTGTCAGAAATAACACCAAATGAAATGTTTGACTTAATTTCATTTGAACCCGGTGGTTCATTTCTGAAATGTTGGAGAATGAATCAAATTCAGTTTGATGCAGAAAATAATAAAACATAAAACAAATTCTACACTCCAATAATATTTAAGATGTGTGTTTTATTCTTTCTGATAATAACACCAGCAGAAGGCTGTGGGCTGGATTAGGATTAAATTACCCAGCTGATGGATCTCCTTCACTAACCAGCTAACTACAAACCTTTCCACTAACCTGTCCTGTGGGACCCTCACCATGTAACCCTCATGCTGTCTCTGGAGGAGCAGATAGGAGACAAGACCTCCTGCAACTTAAAATGCACCAAAGCTTCCTCCCAGTTTGTCTTTAAGCTGAATTTAACATCAGTTTATCATCATGACACTAAATAATAATCTCTCTCTCTCATTTTAACTTCTCCGTGTTCCTAAATAAAAGAGACGGACGATCACGCTGCAGCCGCCGTCATTGACCCAGCCCCCTCCCCAAGACCGGATCTCCCTACATTACAACAAGCAGTCTGACTGAGCGCTTCCAGGAGAAATAATAATTAAATTAGGAAAATAATAATGCGTGTTTGGAGCATCGGTTTGGAGGAGCGTCCGTCCGTCCGTCCGCCCGTCCGTCTGTCCGTCCGTCTGTCTGTCTGTCGTTGATCGAGCGAGACGAGCGCCGCGTGACAACCCGCTCAATTAACATAATTCACGGCCCAAATCCAACAGAACCGGTCGGGCTGATTCGGTTCCGGTTTGGTCTCGGGTTACAACTCAGCGCTCAGCCCTGCAGTACCACATAAAGGCGGAGGTAAATGTGGAGGATGCTCACTCTGACAGATTTGGATGGTGCGTTGGTGCCGCCTTTAAAAAAAACAAAACTACATTCCACTATAATCGATTATGGCGTACTCCTCTACGATGCAGAATCGTTTATGTCCGCATCCCGATGCATCGATTATTTGATTATTTTCCTCAGCTCTATGAAATAATGGCCGAAGGAGGAGACGGCAGCGCCCAGGACATCCATCGGCCCTCAAAGAAGACTAAATCGGAAGTATGGGCATATTTTGGATTTCTGAAAAATGCTGAGGGACAGTTAATAGAAGACTGCTATCCTGTTTGCAGAACGTGCAGGAAATAAGTGTCTGCAAAAGGCAGCAACACTTCGAATCTAATGGCACACCTGCATGACCATCACCCACGTCTCTACAGCCAGTGCATGTCACAGTCTGCCCCTGCCTCCCTGACTGTGTCTCTCTCCTGCCCTTGATTAGTCCTTATTGTTTTCACCTGCCCGTTGTTTACCTGCCCATGTGTTCCTCATTTGCCCTGTGTATTTATACTTCCCTCCTTGTATCAGTCTTGGTCAGATCATTGTGGTTTGTTTGTCATCGTTGTCTCGTGCAGTTCGTTCCCGCTCTACCATTAAATCATTTTTCCTTTATCCATGCCTGCCTTTTTGCCTCTGGATCTGCTCCACCACACATGGTCCATCTACTCCTACACCCGCAACGTGACAGTGCAAGGTAAGTTAACATTAGCATTTTAGCTTAAATGCATGACGTGAGGACTTTTGGTTGAGGGAGAATGCAACGAGTCACTACATACTGCAGCCGCAGCATCCTCTGCCAGCATTTAAACCGTGTCACAGACACCCCCATATTTAAATGATGTTATGCATTATAGCTCCCATGGCACAGATGAGTTGGTCGCCACTGCTCACCCTATTATTATGAGTTTAATAATGGTTACTGATTGATGACATTTTCCCTAACCTGCAATGATATATCATATGAACTTGAAGGACACAAACCGAGGACGATAATATTTTCCTGATATAGTTTTTTTTTAGTTGTCTGAAACTGTAACACACTTCTGGCACTATAATTAGTACATTTAATACCCTCAAAGTGATCAACAATGCATAGTTATAATGAATTATTGGAATTAATCTGAAATATGCCTTGATCTTCCTTTAAAATGCCCTGTGAGATAATACATTTTTTGCCAATCCTTTTCTTTGGAGTTAGCAAAAAAAAAAAAAAGGTATAGGCAAACACATGATATGTATATTGATATGAATAGTTGAATAATAATGATTCAAAACAATAATGACACGGATTTTTTTTTAATATATTTCATTTTTGTTTACAGAGAGGAGCAGTGGGACAGACAGCGAGGCAACGAAGTACCGCTACTGGATCATCAGTGACACAGACACTTGAGCAAGCATTCCAAAAACAGACCGATTATGTGCCTGCATCCCAAAAGGCTCAAGAACTGACTGCAGCCATCGCCTATTTAATAGCAAAAGACATGACGCCTTTCTGGATAGTCGAGAGACCTGGCTTTCTGAGGATGATGAAGGTTGCCGTACCTCATTACAAAATGCCTACACGCAATTATTTTTCTAAGACTGAAATCCCAAAAATGTACAACGCAGTCAAAGCTGATGTTAAGAAGAGCTTGGCTCAGGGTGAATTCTTTGCTGCCACTACTGACCTCTGGACCAGTGAAAGAGGGGGTGGTCTACCATACATCAGCTTTACAGTTCATTATCTCACCCCAGACTGGCAACTGGAGTCACACTGCTTAGAACCCCAGTTTTTTCCAGAAGTTCTCTCTGCTCAAAATATTGCAGAGTTTTTTGAAAATATGTTGGAGGAGTGGGAGATAAACAAGAAGATCTGGTCTCCATAACCACAGATAATGCAACCAACATGACCAAGGCCTTTGAAGAGTTTCCAGATGTGTGGCTTGGATGCTTTGGTCACAATTTGAACCTGGCCATCTCAAAGGCTCTGAAAATACAGAGAGTTGAAACAGCGGTAAGGACCTGTCGTCATCTTGTCCAAGGCTTCTCACGGAGCTGGAAGAGAAAGAGAGGACTGAGAGAAAAGCAAGCTGCCCTCACCTTGCCACCGCTGGCTCTCATCCATGACGTTGAGACCCGATGGGGATCGACATACAAGATGCTTGAGCGGTTTCTCAGCCAGCAGCAGGCAGTCTGTGCTACACTGGCTGCAGAAAGAGGAGCTTGGCATCTGATGCCCAAGGACACTGACATAATTGTCATGGAGCAAGTCTGCCAGCTCCTTGAACCACTGAGCAAGTTTACAGATGCACTTTGCTCAGACACACGAGTAACTTTATCAGCCATTAAGCCAGTCCTTGACCACATCACTGGTGATGTCCTGGAGGAAAATGAAGAGGAACCAGCTCTGACCAAGCACATGAAACAGGCAATGAGAGAAGACCTAAACAACCGGTACACAGAGAAAGCAAAAGATGTCATGCAGATGGCTTGTTTCATTGACCCCAGGTTCAAGAATAACTTCTTAGATGCCCCTGTGGATGATGTAGTTGACCGCTTTGTTCAGGAGGCCTTGAAGCTGACCCCTGTACAAGTCAGGCAGGAACCACAAAGCACCAGCAGGAACTCTACAGCAGCATCAGGAGGGAAAGGCCTTGCTGGGTTACTAAAAAAGATTACCTCAACAAGGCAGCAGCGATCTGAAGAGGGTTCAGGTCCAGCCACCCCAGAAGATAAAGTCTACATGTCTCTGCCATCCATTCTAGCTGATGATGATCCACTGGTGTGGTGGAGGGGCCATGCATCAGAGCTGCCTCATCTTGCCAGGCTGGCTAAAAAGCTTTTGTGCATCCCAGCAACTAGTGTTCCATCAGAGAGAATATTCAGTGCCAGCAGGTACATTCTTTCCTCTCTTGGATCACATCTTCAACCAGACAAGGTTAATATGTTGACATTTTTGCATTTCAACCTGAAGTAAATGGTCATGCATACAGTCATGATGCTGGTTGCTGGATGATGCATCTTATTTGTTGATGATGAAGAGAAATACACAATTAGTTCCTTGTCATTGATTTGTTTACTTTTTCAATGCCATTTATACTTGAACATTTGGATTTGATTACATAGTGTAGTAGTTATTTTAGTAATTTGTTTAAAGTGGCTATTTATTTTAAATACATATTTTTTAAGGTTGACTTGTACAGTGCTCAAGTCAAGTGTGGACTGGAGTTTTAGATTTTCATTTTGATAATGAAGAAAACAAGTATATGAGAAAACAAGTGGTGTTTCTTTGATTTGTTCACATATTGTTTATGTTTCGAATGTTTGGATTTGTATAATTTAAACCTGCACTGACTATTGTAACATGTTCCAGAAAAAGAAGCTATTTGTTCCTTTACTTGTGAAAAGTTGCACTTTTGCTAAGGCTTTGTGTTATTTTAGGTTTAATATAAACACTGTTAAACCTTTTCAGAACTATTTCAGTTTGTGTAGAACAGGACTATCAATGCTTTCTGAACATATGCAACACCGTTTAAAAAATACCGCGATAATACCGAAAACCGTGATAATTTTGGGCACAATAACCGTGAGGTTAAATTTTCATACCGTGACAACCCTACAGCTGAACTGATGCCTGAACAATGCTCTGAGTCGAGGCTTCTATCCTTATATTTTGTCAGCTGTGGTATTGCTTTGACATTGTCTGAGTGGAACCAACATGTGAGCGTATGCTATATGACAACTGGTCAGAAGCCGCTATGATGAGAGCCTGTGGAGGGGGTCAGATGTGTATGTCTCACACTCGCTGTGTGCGAGTTGGCAGCCCTGGTGAAAGAAGGATGGTATAACGGTTTTTTCTGTCATGTTTGTAAATATCACTGTACATTGCAAATGATGTGCTGCAGCTGGAACTTGACTTGAAAAACATCATGAGCTGAAGTGAAATCTTTTCTTTTTTTTTGGGCTGCGAGGGATACTGAACATTGTTTAGTGTACCGTTGCCAGAGATGGTTTGATTTTATCTTCAGCAGCTCTCAAAAACTGCGGCACAAAGTTTTAGTCTGACATTTCACAGATGAATGCTTCACAAACCTCCACCAGCACCAGAGTGGATATTCAGACAAACTGCTAAATAGCTGTAAAGTTTGTTGTGTGAACTTCAGAAGTGTGTGTGTGTGTGTGTGTGTGTGTGTGTGTGTGTGTGTGTGTGTGTGTGTGTGTGTGTGTGTGAGATAATCATCATGTAAATGATAAATGGCCTGAATTTGATAGAGTGCCTTCTAGGGTTCTACAACCCCCCAAGGCACTTCATTCACCCATCCACACACACATTCATACACTGATGGTGATGAGCTACAATGTAGCCACAGCTGCCCTGGGGGCGCACTTGACGGAAGCAAGACTGTCGAGCACAGGCACCACCATTGCCTCCGAACACCACCAGCAGGCAATGCAGTGAATCGTCTTGCACAAGGGCACAACGACTGTGACAGACGGGGTTGTAACCTGCAACCCTCCGGTTACAGGGTGGGAACTTAACTTCACTGCCACCATCACCCTAAACAGCATTGCATTAACTTCATTCACAAATTCACAGCTGTGATCAGGTTTGTGTACGTGGTTTTGTCGTCTGTGATCAGCACCCAGACATCAAATTTCAGAAACAAAAACAGCAGCAGAACAAAAGCAGATTTGGGGATTGTTATAAAACATTCTGGACACTAATACTAAAGTATTCGGAAAGCAAATGAGAAAACAAATGATTTATATTTCTAGCCAGCTGTACTCTTCTTTCCTCACATGGGGAAGAGGAAAACAAACATTTCCTCAAACATTCCAAACATTCTCTCCAACTTTCCAGGCCAACATTTCCTGGTTCAGCACACTGCTCCTCTCTGCACCACGGAGGATACACAAAGTCATGTTTTTCCTTGTGTTTAGCTCCTTCCCTGGTGGGACATTTAGTACCAGTGACTGTATTGCTAGTTTGATTCTGGTGATGAATATGTAGTACCAGATATCTGTGCTCTGATATTTTCTCCGAGACATACTGTTTAGGATGGATGAGGAACAGATCTGTGGAATTTCATCTAACATCAATCAATCAATCAATCACTTTATTAAAGACATATTAAAGTCCAAAAACACATAATAAAAACATGAATAAGTAAAATAGGTAAAAATACGTGCAAGTTATTTTAGGCTCACATAAAGTTTAAGACGCCAATAATTCAACATGTAGAATAAAACATGACAGAACTGCGTGTGGGGTTTGTCAGGGACAGGATTATACTGTTCTTAGAGTCCCTTAATCTACACATACTGCTGTATATGAGATTCCGTCTCACTGCAGGACTTGTAGCTTCCATAGGTGGGCAGTGTACATGGGGGTACAGTATACTTTAACAGTGCAGTTTTCACAGGTACAGAACACATTCCAAATCTACGTGTCAGTGTGTTCGCCTGTATATACAGTAGACAGCACTGTCTGTAAACGTCCACATCGTCTGTCAGGTCAGCAGATATGTGATGTCCCAAATATTTAATCACAGTACATTCATTTAGCACAGCACCGGATAGAAGGAAATCTGGGAAAACCAGCTTACTGTCCTCCTTGCTTCTCGTGATTAAAATACAGCTGTTGTTGGCATTAAAGGTGATGTCAAACTCTGACCCGTACAGAGAGCGGACCCTCAGTAACTGCTGAAAGCCAGCACTGTATGGGCAGAAGATCACCAACTCATCTGCATACATTAAGTGGTTTATTATTGTCCCACCCACCACACATCCAGTTCTGCAGTTAAGCCGCTTCGACAGAATGTCCACATAGACATTAAAAAGAAGAGGAGACAGAACACTTCCTTGTGTAACACCATTACAGACCTTAAAAGGAGAGGACACACAATTACCCCATTTCACGTACATAGACTGGTGAGTATACCAAAATGATAAAATCCTAATTACAGACTTGGGAACACCCCTGTCCTGTAATTTATAAATTTTTCATGGTTAACGTGATCAAAAGCCTTTGATGCATCAATAAAACCCATAAAAGCGGTGGAATTATGCTTGTTACTGTACCTATCATCTTTCTGTGAGACTGGTAGGGCAGCACCCTAGCACCCCCTATGGATGAGCTGCCACTGCCTTCTAGTCTACTCTCTTCCCGCAGCCTCCAGTCTTCCCCAACACGCTCCAGCATTCATCCGCTAGCCAGTGGCTAAATCAGCATTGTTTTCTTGATCTCCACAAAGACCACCTTAGTTTTGATAACCACGTCAATGGAGTGATCTCCTCCTCCTTTTTCCACCTTCGTCAGTTGGCAAAGATCAAACCTTTTTTGTCACGACATGATCTTGAGACGGTAGTCCATGCTTTTATTACGGTGTGATTGGACTACTGTAACTCTGTTTTATTCTGTGTGAACAAGAGCTCAATAGCCAAGTTTCAAATGGTCCAGAATGCTGCTGCCAGATTTTTAGAGGGCAAGCGCAAGTATGACCACATTACTCCTGTCCTGGCTGCGCTTCACTGGCCACCCATTCATGTAAGGATTTGTTTTAAAATACTCTTATTGGTTTTCAAAACGTTAAATGGTTTGGCCCCTCCTTACTTGGTGTCACTGCTTCAACCGTACACCCCTGCACGGTCACTCCGCTCAAAGAACCTCATGCTCCTCTCGGTCCCAAGAACGCGCCTAAAGACACGTGGTGATATGGGCCTTTGCTGTGGCAGGTCCTAAGCTTTGGAACGAGCTTCCTCTCAGCATAAGGGCCTCCACCTCTGTTGCGGTTAAGGCAAGGCTAAAAACCTACTTTTATGATCTGTCTTTTAACCTTTCGAACTAGTTTTATTGTTTTACTTATAGCAATCTGTGCACTCACTGTATTTTTATCTGTATCTTGTGATACAATGTTTTTATTTTCTGGACTTAATGTTTTATGTTTTTACTTGATCAGTGTAGCGCCTTGGTGGCATCTTTTTGCCTGTAAGGCGCGATTTACAAATAAAGTTGAGTTGACTTTACTAACAGCGATGTATTCTCCAAACGTTCCAGAAATTACGTGCTTCTATGAGGGCTTCTTCTCAAACGTTTTAGACTTGGGTCTCCTTTGGCTAGTAATCTGTGGAAGTTTATGTGCAGCATACACAGTGTGTCCACCGGCTCTGGCCATGGCTAACAAGCAGCTCGTGACGTCCATCTCCACCACACCAGCCGTGAGCCACGATTAGCTGGTGGCTGAATCAGCATTGTTTACTTGATATCCACAATGTGTCCCTGGCTCACCAACCCTTGTTCACCAGCCATGGCTACAAAGCAGCCAGCAATTGCTCCATGTCCATTAGCTGGTAGCAGTCAGCTTGTTTACATCGAGGCACCATAATCCACATGAAACAGGTGTTGTGGTAAATTATGTTCCTGTAAAATATTCTGTTCTCCTTAGGCAGTCAAGAACAATTATTTCCACAGAACTTTTTTTCCATTATGAGCATCCGGATCAAAGAAGGCCTGTTTCTGAGTTGTTTTGGTAATATTCTTCAACTCGTCAACCTCTGGTTGGCTACACAAATTATAACATGAGAACATTAAAACTGGATCACTCTGGTGATTCAGCAGTTCTGGAGAAAAGCTTCAGACCGGCCATCTGAAGAAAGACCTCTTTAACCCATCAAAGCTTTTGACACGTCGTCAAACCCTTTTTGCACCTGCAAAGCTGATACAGCAACAGTTCCTGCAGAACAAGCTGATATTGTTTAGACTCCTTAAGAGTCCCAGATGCGCGGTTCCATCCATCTGTCGTGACCTGGAGACAACTCTAAGACCGGTCTAGTAGAGCCACAGTTTCTTCTACGGACCTCGGCGCCTGTAAGTCCGAGGACTTCGACATTCCGGATCTATCATGAGGGTCTTCGAGTAGGTATGTAAACATGAAAGATTGCGTCTGATGTGCTTTTGATAACGATCAACTTCATAGCTTAACGCAAACCAAATTCTTTTGCATCCAGAACTCAGCTCTCCTAGATACGGAAGTTCTGATAACATCACATTCACAAATATGGTAAATGGCCTGTATTTGATATAGTACCTTCTAGAGTCCTGGAACCCCCCAAGGCGCTTTACAACACTTAACAAAAACATGTTTAGCCGTTAAAAAGGTGAGGCAGTTGAATACACAGAGTATGCACGTGCTGGCGCAGGGTCAGGGTGGTACCACCTCTGCTTCAATTTGAGCCAGGAAAAACCCTGATAATGTCAAAGGCCAAAACATCCCATGACACAGAGGTATGCTACTGATGATGCATACAGCAAAATCAATCCCTCCCGTGAATTTACCATATGCCATTCATCAACAAGTAATCATTTGCATGTGCTCGCACAGGGAGCCTCCATCTGACCGTGTGTTTTCTGGATTCTAATTCCAAATGTCTGTGAGGAAAGCAGCCATTTCCCAGGTAACTCCGTGTTAGATCAGCAAGGAGCTTCCAAGTGAGCTTACAGAAACACGAAAAACAACAGAGAACATCACTGTGCTGAACACCATCATCATCATCATCATCATCCGTGTGTCATACACAGGACACGTATGTTTTATAAAACTGTTTTACACCACATTTAATGTCATAAATATGAAATCTAGTGTCAAAATCTGGAGTATGAATTAGTTTCCCCTCACTTGAACCTTTAATATGAGGCATAACATAAGAATACAGGAATAATTTACTAACAAAACTGTTCTTCTGAATATAAACACCTTAACTTTGTTTGTGTAAATTTGTCTACATTTATGACATCTGTGGTGTTTATCTTTTTAGTTGTTAAACTTTTATTAATCCATTTAAAATGACAGGAATGGGACTTCTGATATTGGCCCACTTTTGCAAACAGAACCCCACGTTTGGCCGTGTTGTTGAATCCAGATACACAGTCCTTACAAATTACACCACATAATAAAGGGTCAAATTATTAAAAACAATACGTTCACAATGATTAGAGCTTAGTCCAGAATTGTACATTTCAGAGACGATTAATGGCTCCTACTTTTGACAAAACATTCAATGCACCTGTTCCCTATAAGTGACGAGCTTTTCAAGCAATATTGCAAAATATGCTACAGAAAAACATCACGTGTTCAATCCCAATCATGTCTCAGCGCATTAATCACCCATAAGACCGATCAAATCACAACCTGTGTTAACCTTTTGGCCTACAGGTAAACCACAAACATGTTTAAAAATCTATTTGGGAAAAAGATGGAATCCGATTACTCAACGTTTGTTGAATAAAAGTTATTTATTTTCATCTTATTCTCATGTATAGGTCTGAATGCTTCTGAAGGTAGAGGTGTGTGTGTGTGTTTTAGTCAGGTCAGGTGTGTGCTTGGATGCTAATACTCCCAGCAGACATCTGGTGCAGCTCGCGCTCAGCTCTCACCTTTTGCTGCCGACGGGCCATGTCGGTAGGCTGCTTGGCGTTGAACGGGTAGGCTATGCACCGCAGGACAAACACGTAAATCTGCAGTTTGGTTTTCCTCTCCTCTTCCTGCTTCCGGAGACGCTCGCGCTCCTTTCGCTCCTCGTCTTCACTCGCGGTGACGCTGTCTTTCTTTGCACCTTTGCTGCCGGGAGCTGCTCCAGGTGAGGCGGTCCGCCGCTGCTGAGCGCCCCCGCGGCCGCGCTGGTGTGCCCGCAAGGGGCCGGCTGGTTTCTTCGGAGGCTCCTGGACAACTTCTGAGTCGGACTCTCCGCCTGTCTCGTCGCTAGACGACGGGTCCAGCATGGTGCAACACGTGAAAACACCGCTTCAGACTGACCCTAGTTCAGGTGGTCGTTTGTTTAAGTTGACGTGGCGTGGAAACACTCCGCATGCTGACACCGCGCTGCGCTTCGGCAGCCACCTGACTGAATGTTGGCTTTTTGTTCCAGTAGGCGGAGTTTCGCCGAACGAGCTTCGTTCTTTCGCACCGAAGGTGCGTCGCAAGCCTTAGGGTATGGCAAGCCAAAACCGCCACATTACGCCACTTTCCCAACCTGTTTAGTTAAGAGACGGCGAAAAAAAAACTCTGTTTGACGTCGTAAAATACGGCGAGAACTCTCCATGAACGCCGTATTTGACGCCAGCCAGAGCCGTTCTTAACGGTCCCGTAGAAAGCCGGAAAAAACGACGTTTTTACGGACCTTGAACGCTGCTTTTTTTCGCCGCTCTGTGACATAAAACGCCACTTTGTGACAGTTTTCACGCGTTAAAATTCAATTTTACCCTCATTTATGCAGAGCCCTCTCCCTGGGTTTCTCACCCTCTTAATTTAAACTCCAGTGACCCAATGAAAGAAGAGGATGTTGAGGCAGAACTCATCACATTCGCCGGGCTGCAGAGGTTGCTGCAGACTACTGTTTTCTAATACAACTCTGCTCTATTTCAACTAATTTCACTGCACAGATAGCGCCTTGAAATGTAGTAATATTATCAACAATGTGTCAACATTGTTATATTTTCTGTCCACCTGTAAAAGGCAGACACGCAGTTTCAGTCGGACATGATGATTACTTACAAGTGTGGCCACTAGATGGTGCCACATATCAGTCTGTCCTCGTTTCGTGGCTCGTGAGTCCAGCTGGAACATCAGTGCTCTTTCTGTCCAAAACTCCCTTCTTCTTAAGCTCATCCACTTTGAGTATTAGCTTCTGAAGATGTTCTGTCTTGCTTCTCCATCATCACTCTCCATATCCTACTCCAGAACCTTCCCAGATCCAGGATCAGAGCACTTTAATAAAAGTTTGAAACATGTCTGCTTGTTGTTCTCCTATAGAAGCCTTACACTAGAATTTGCTAATGAGCTTTCTTGGCTAAAATATGCTCTTGAATTTTTTTATTTACATAAATATTAATAAATATATATTTTCATTGCTGCTTCACCAAGACATGACTGAAAATGTCCTCATGATCCTGAAACGCTGGTTAAAACAAATTACTTTCAACCTCTGCGTTTTGTGTTGTTGACAAAATGCTGTGCAAAACTGTGCATGATGTCATCTCCCCATTCAAACATCCCAGTGTAATGAACTGATTTAGCTTTATCTGTCATGGTTTATTTAACATGATTTCCGAATATTTTTCATAATGTTATTTAGTGTTGTTTAGTGTCTGGCTGCAGAAGCAGAACAGATCCACTGAAGCAACTGATCTCTTTAGGTTTGAAGCACTAAAATGTATGAAAAATATTTACAAATTTATAATCAGACATAGATTTAAGAAGACACTGAATGAATGCAACATATCAGCTGGAGTTGTTACTTCTGTAAGAATCTCTGGATGTTAATTAGGTTTCTCGTGTTTGCGCCTTATGACACAAAGCAGCTCAGACGGTCAGGTCTTTGAAGTGATGCTTTTGGGCCTGGTCCCTGGTGGTTTCCAGACATTATTTAGTTTACAGATCTTTTGCTGCACATGGAATGTTCTCGTACGGGTTCTTGTCTAGTAAGCAGAGGGTTGTCTCCTGTAAAAATGGGGATGATCAGCTTCATCGTTGTCTTTCAGCTCACTCCGTAAAGTCCTAAATTTAAAAAATGTGGTTTGTGGGAAAGGCTCATCTACTTTCTAAGGCTAACACTTTTAAACTCTGCTTAAACACACACTCAGCTTGTTAATACCCACAAGACTGAAAGACTCACTGTACTGTTTTCTGCTGATAGTTTGATACACAATTTGAAATTAATATGAACCTGCTGTAACACACAAGTATACAAACTCCTAGATGAGCAGGATTTAATTCATATAATAACCATTGTTCTGTGCTTAGACAGCTTTTCTTTTAAAACACACAGACACCTCCCAAATGAACAGAAAAAGGTTTATTGCCAGTGTCACACATATATAAAAATAATCTGCACTGGTCTTACATTCTTACAACATCCTGCCAACTATAACAAACAAACAAACAAATAGCTTGTGAAAAGATATTTACAATTGATTCCCTCTAAATCCAAATATAAACTTTTAATGGATTCAGACATCTGATGCAAATGCAGCCTAGGCGTTTCCAAAGCCAAGTGATCCTTTTAAGGCAGTGTGTGCATCAGCTCTTTAAATAGTTCCTCGTCTGCGACACCCCTTGGTAAGAACAGGCACAGGCTGCATGTACATGCATATGGGATGTGGCGCTTCCCCACTACCCGGTCATAAAACGTTGGTTACGTATTGTAACCCCAGATTCTATGAGTCTAGTCGCAGCCCTTAAGCTAGCTGCTATTGGAAGGATGATCTCAGCTTCAGCCAATCATGAAGAGCTTAAATGTACGCCCACCAATGGTGGGCACCCCTTGTGGGTATATAAGTGGAGCGACTCCACTGTTCGCCTCCGATGGCTCTTGGTCCTATCAGAACCAGTGGGGCCAGTGGCTTAAGGGCTGCGACTAGACTCATAGAATCTGGGGTTACAATACGTAACCAACGTTCTATTTCGTCTAGTCTTAGCCCTTAAGCTAGCTGCTATTGGAATAATGCGCAGCTGGATGGGTTTACGCCACACTGGTTAGCTCAACCAAATGGACACACCCAACATGTGTACTTTTAGCGAGGGTCGCTCAGCCTCAGCCCAGGGCTTAAAAGGCTGAGGCACCCAGAGAGGAGAGTGGGGCCCCCACTAAAAATATCATCCACAAGAGGATGAAATTCATTCAAGTAGGGCTGATGTGGTGCCATAATGCTTTCACTCAGCCTGCTGAGGTCCAAGCACTGAATGAGTGATGGATCCTGAAGACACATCTCATAAATAATAACGAGTAAAAGAACAGGGTGAAGCCCATGAAGCAGCCTGACAAATGTCTTCCATCGACACACCACTGTGGAGTGCCATAGAAGAGGAAATCCCTCTGGCTGAGTGAGCCCTGAGTGTCTCAGGAGGATCCCGCCCTGATGATGTGTAAGCGAGTGAAACAGCGTCACACAGCCAGTGTGAAAGACGCTGGGTCGACAGCGCTTGCCCAAGGGAAGAGTCTCTGTAGTGCACAAACAGGCTTTGTGAGGGGCGAATCCCTGAAGTGCGTGACACATATGGTGTGAGCGCGCGCACTGGGCAGACAAGGTGGGAAGCCGCCTCCTCATCAGAATTATGGGGAGGAGGAAAAAGTCCAGCCAATGAAATTGACCTGGATTTGAAGGAAGTATTGATGTTTTGGGGCACAAAGGCTGGGGTGGGGCATAAAACATCGGACCCGCAATCTTCCCAGATCCTGAGGCATGCGGGAGCCACTGAGAGGGCAGTTAGGTTGCTCACCCTCTTGAACAATGCCAGCGCCAGCAGCAAGGCAGTTTTGAGTGACAGGAACTTAAGTGAGACCTGGTCCAAGGGTTCAAATGGGGCTTCAGATAAGCCGCGCAGAACCACCGTTAGGTCCCACTGGGGAAATAGCGAGCGGGACACAGGTCTGTTCCTTCTGACATCTTTTAGAAAACGTTTTGTGAGGGGATGATTGAAAACAGATCTATCTCCAAAACCTCGGTGACAGGATGAGATAGCTGCAGCATATGTTTTAATAGTGCTGAATGCGAGGCCCCTGTCCATCAGCATCTGCAGAAACGATAGGACATCCGCCAGCTGGCAGGAGAGCGCTTGAACATTCCGCTCTGTGCGCCATTTTTGGAAAGCTGCCTATCTAGCAGCATAAGATGCGATGGTAGAAGGCGCCCGCACACTTTGAATCGTGGCGACCACATCATGCGGCAGCCCAGAAGCCTCTAAGCGTGACCGCTCAGCGGCCAGACCCACTGCCGCTGGCCTATTTCTGGAGGATGTTTTATTATCCCATCCGCCTGGAGAAGGGCGTCCGCCCTCCACGGGGTGCCGGACACTAGCGCTTGTAGGTCCGGAAACCATGACGCAGACAAGCGTCTGGGAGATACCAGAATTACCAAGAGCTGTTCCGACCGAACTCGGTCCAGGAGACGGGGAATCAGTGGGACTGGCAGAAATGCATACGGGAGCGCCTGAGGCCAGGGCTGGCGTGAGAAGGCATCCGCTCCGACTGGGGGTTGGTCCCGGGGACTCAGGGAAAACCACAGGTGACAATGAGCGTTTTCGCGAGCCGCGAACAGATCCACAGAGGGTTCCCCGAACTTGATCCAGAACTGTGATATCAGTGCGGGATGCAGACGCCAGTCGGAGTCGCGGGGCCCCCTCTCGACAGGATGTCTGCTGCCACGTTCAGGACCCCCGGAATGTAGGTGGCTTTGATGGACAGCAGGTGGACATGTGCCCAACACAGTAAATCTGGCTACGTGCAATAGTGGGAGGGATCGAACTCCCCCTTGGCGATTTATGTAGGCTGCCGTCACCGGGTTGTCTGTGTGAACTTCTACATGACGGCCCTCAAGAAGGGCAGCGAAGTGTCTGATCACATTTCTCACTGTCATAAGCTCCAACACATTTATGTGCTTGTGCGTGTGGGAGGGCCAGCGATCTGCCACCGTATGGGACAAGCACGTGCCCCCCCTTCCCAACAGTGACGCATCCGTAAAACAGATACGTGTGACGTAGAACGTCCGATGGGGACCCCTTGTGAGAGGATGCAGGGATTCCCCCAGTGAGCGAGGTCCCCACCCACTGAAGGGGAAACCCTCAACATACGTCTCTTCTGACGTATCGGGTGTACCCGGAGGCGGATGAACCAACGCTGCAGGCGTCTCGTGTGCAGTAAACCTAATGGCACCACAGCGTGGGCTGCAGCCATTATGCCCAGAAGTTTCATGACTAACAGGGCTCTCACGGTCTTGCGGGGTTGCACGCGGGAGATCACCGTGGTGAGACCTGCCGCTCTCGCCGGAGACAAACGTGCTCTCATTAGGGAGGCGTTCAGCTCCACCCCGAGAAACACAATCGACTGGGATGGAAGAATGGAGCTCTTTTCCCAGTTTATGGAAAACCCCAGGGTTGAAAGATGCTCTATTAACTTCCTGGTTTGCTCTGACGCCTCATCCTTGGACCGGGTGCATAGGAGCAGATCGTCCAGGTAAAATAAAACCCTCATTCCCGCCATGCGCAATGGCTGCACAGCGGTCTCCAGACATTTGGAGAAGGTGCGCGGGGCTAGCGAGTAGCCGAAAGGGAGACAATTGAACTGGCATTGAACTCCCTTGAATGAAAAGCGCAGGAACTTACGGTGTTTGGGAGTTACTGGGACGTGGAAGAATGCATCTTTCAGGTCTATTGACGTGAACCAGTCCCCGGAGCGCACGTATTCTAGGACTTGCCTCATTGTTAACATGCGGAAATGCATCACTGCTATGAAGCAGTTGAACAGGGAAAGGTCGAGAATTGGTCTCATTCCTCCCGACTTCTTTGGTACTATGAAGTAGCGGGAGTAGAAGCCTGAGAGCTCTTGTCTTCAAGGGACTTGGGAAATGGCGTCCTTAGACAGATGTTCCCGCAGCTCCAGCTCCAGGGCCTGAGATTGTTCCTGTGACGTGAACGTCCACGATCCTGTTGAAGGGAGGCGGAGCAGACTGAAAATGGAGTGTGTGACCGCAATGAATGAAGTCCGATATCCATTTGCTCATGAGACAAAGGCGGCGCCATTCTTGCACGCATTCCGACAGCGGACGCGTGTTCGAGGTCACGTGAATGACGTCTGAGGACTGGGTTCACGCTCTTACTGCCGTTGCTCGCACCAGAGAAGTGGGAGTGACCCATGGAGGGCTGCGCTCGAAAGGACGAGTGTGAAACAGCCGGAAGAGGCTGATCCGCACCGCGGAGCGTGGAGTCCAAAGATAAAGGACGAGTGGGAGCCGGACCCGTGCATGGGGACGACAAAGTGCCAGCAGATGGAGCCGCACACTGTGTCGCCGCGTGTGGTCGCGATAGCGCCATGACATCCCGTCCCACCCTATGTTGTGGGGGGAGCGGGATGTGTTGGGCCTGGCTGGAAGCTAGGGCCGGTGCGCAAATGGAGCGCACCCTTACAGCTGGTCGTGTAATATGACTGACTGCGTGAACATGCAGGTGTGTCGCAGTGCTTGGTGTGGGGAACATGTGTGAGGATTCGGCAGAGGATTCTGCAGAGGACTGTAGGATTGTGCTCTCAATGTGACGTTTTTTGGGTTTTATTTCGAAACCCAAATCATTCACAGAGTTAACATTACAGTCAGAAGCACACACATTCCTCCCAACGAGTCATTTTCGTGGTTGCTTTCGGCGAGGTTCTTGCGACTGTGACGGCCAAGACTGTCTGCTGGCTCTTTCGAAACCGTTGGCTGCCAACTCTCTGGTCCCGCTGAGGTGGAGCCGAAGTGGGAGGCCGGCTCCGTGGGGCAGGCGGAGCAGCTGGGCGTCTGAAGTTTCCGCGCCGTTCGTTCCATCCTCTGGCGGAACGGCCGGAGTGAGAGGCGGACCGAGGGTGGACCAGGTCTCGCACCGTGGCTGACAGTTCAGCTGTCTTCTGAGCCCTCTCGATGACGCTCCTAAAATGGGGACCAAACAGAACGTCAGAGGTGATGGGGCCTTCCAGCATCTCTCTGTGCAGGTGTTCAGGAATGGAGGGCAGGGCCTTGAGCCACAAGGCCCGCTGGATAAGGGTCTGCCAGGCACCAATGCGAGCAGAACCGGTGAGTACAGCAGCACACAGATTGAGAATGGCATCAGCAGTTTTAGTAATGATAGTTTTCGACTCGTCAGGAACGTCAAGCTCTTCCACCATTTTGGAAACGCCAAGGGAAAGAAGGGCGATGTTATTTCCTGCAGCACCGGTCTGGAAATGCAAACTTTGGGGTAGCTATGAATTTCCAGTGGGGGGGAGGTTGTAGGTGGCCAGAGGTGATTCATCAGTGTGCCACCACCCCTGACCAGGATGAGCGACATAGGCGTCATTTTAACCGGGGACGCCGGGGACATGTCCCCGGCAAAATTTGTGATTGGCAGCTGTGTCCCCCCCACTTTCAAAAAAGCCTGCTGATGAGGATTTTTGTTTTACCAGCTCAGATCTTATACCAGGGGTCGGCAATCTGTTCCCATCAAAGAGCCATTATTACCCGTTTCCCACAGTAAAGAAAACACCGCAGCAGCCGCGGCGTTGTGGGCGGGGCCTACCCTCAGACAGCAGAGAGCTGCTCACAACCAGGTGACAGCAGCAGGTACCGGTCGCTCGCATGGACGTCGCACCCGTGGGGGATTCAACACCCACACTTTTCCAGCTGTTTTGCTCACCTCCACACCAGTCTGGTTTCTTTATGTCGCACTCACTCTGTTTGCCTCATCTCCTTCTTCACCTCCCGCTTCTGACAGCCGATGTCGGGTTTCCAGGAGAGCAGAAGAGGGAGGGACGGAAGAGCTCGACTGAATTCATAATTTTACATCTTGACATTAGCTGTACAAAGTCTGAGTTTGATAACGTGAAGAACAACAATTTGCAGAGGTTTATAACAGGCGCGGCGCCAGGTTTTCATTTTTGGGTGGGCCACGGTAATTTTGGACGAACCTTAATAAGTAGTGACTTAAGTGAAGCAGGCAGGTCGCGCTAGAAAATTTCGTTTAAAAATACGTCATAAATGTGTTCCCCCGTCATTTTTATTTCTAAAATATGAAGTAAAAACTCCCAATTTAATTTTCATTCATTTGTCATTAATATGTAGTCTACAACCGTGCGTTAAGTGGACCATCTTCCAGTAAAAGCAAAGCATCCAGCCCATCTCTCCAAATGCATAAAATGTGCACCACAGCCGTTAGGCGCTCCGCGCGCACCGTCAGCTACATCAGCCCAGACAAGAGCAGAGCAAATAGAATAGAGGATCATTCCGTCTGGATGTGGATTGAGATTAGATTTTACAGCAGCCTGATCATCATTTAAATAAAACCATCACCTGTCTTCTAGTCCACGCTATCAGCATTATTTTAATTTGTGTGTGTGTGTGTGTGTGTGTGTGTGTGTGTGTGTTTTCCACTTCCAACACTGGTCTAACCAACCAGACCAGCGTGTCCAGTAACATATTAATGTTACAATTAAACAATTTCACTTCATGTAGGCTAGGAACATTCCACCTGCCGTGGCCCGACCGCTTCTGCTCCACATAAACTTTGTGCGTAATCAAATGTCTACAGGTGCTTTCTGCGCTGCTATTCTGCCTCAGACTGGATGCGTCATGCGTCTCCATATTAGAGACGGGAAAAAGCGCTGTTCAGCCAAAGTTTCATAATTTCATAAAAAGAACATTTTTCCAAGCTCATCCATGCGCATCAGTGTGCGTCGGGGTAATTCTTTCAAAACAGCCAACATCCTTGAGTTTATCCATCAAAATACAGTCAAATGGAAATATCTGTAACCTGCCATTTAACTGTTTTGCCTTCTTGTGAAGATTGTTGCAAAGAGAAACAACTAAACTTGATTAACCCCGGAGCCATGCGCACTGCGCTGTACGTCGTGACTGTAAATGAGGGGAAATGATTTAATCGGATCCTTTTCTTTTCAACATGGTTTAATGTAAAGTTTCATTCAGTACAAACTTTAGTTACACCAATCTAACTAGACAGAGCCTGGATTTGTATTCTGAACAGTTTAAACATGTTTAAAACGGAGACATGCGTGACACGTCTAAAATTCGCACCTGCTCCGCTATTATGGAAATTAAACTAACAAGGTGAATAACATCAAATTATTTTAGGCACAGACAACATCCCCCACACTTTTGAAAATCTTGCAACGCGCCTGGTCGCTCGTGTACGTCAAAGTTATCTTTCATAAGAAGATAATCAATAAAACGATTTATATAAAGATGATCCAGAAGCCCGTCTCTGCCTACAATATTTTGATATTTTTCACCCTGTTGGTGGTTTTACTGAGCAGGTACCACTTTTGTCATACGTTTCTTTTAAAAACATGTTTAGACTGTTCAGAATACAAATCCAGGCTCTCAGAACCAGAGCGCATGTGAGAAGGTTCCTCCCACTCAGGGCCGGAGTGGGACACGTTTTCAGCCCTGGAGTTTCAGACCCCAGACTGGCCTACTTAACGAATTATTATTAAAATCATGTTAGAACTTTATATGTATAGTCTACAAAAGCACACTACTCGGTAAAGCCTTGTAATTCAGTGCGAGAAAGAGTTGCTTTACAATGTAGGTTTATTTGAACATCAGTGCACATCTCCAACATTGTTCTTTACAACACATTCTCTAAAAATATAACAATCTACATTCTGTTCAAACAGCTGTTCTGAGATTTTCAAACCTTTAAAATGAAATGACTCAGCACTCCCTTTCACACTTTTTCCAGTTTCCCTAGACTCACCTGCACACAATTAAAATAATCATCTGTAAAGCTTTAGCACATTTGATATGGAAAACACATTTTTTGTAACCAATTAAAATATTTTCTATGGCAAAATATGCAGGCTTATTTCATTTTACTTTCATTCTAATAGCGATCTGTTGTGGGCTTTGTGCATTTACTAATAAAAATACAACAGGTCCCTACTATTATTTGGACATTAAAATTATCATAATGAAACTGATGTTTGCTTGTTTGCACATGAGTTGGCTCACCTTCTATCCCAACAGGAGCAATACCCTCACTGCTGGCTCTTCTTCTGACACTAAATCACATTGTGTGAAAATGGTCACAATTCAGCATTCATTTTCCTTTTTTACACGCTTTCTGATCAATGCTGAATCATCTAGCATTTTAGAACACTTTCATATAGAGCCAGGATAGTTTTCATCATATAAATTTTAATAATATTCAGTTCACTGACTCAATAAGTAGTACCTGTACATGTCCGCTCTGGAATTGTGGGTTTCTGCCTGGTGCTTATTAGGCCTACTGGATCTTGTGGGCTACAAGACAGTTTGGTGGCATCAGTCACATCATACTGTTGACTATATTACATAACGTTATGTCATGACGCCATATAATTCATTATTGATGCTTAATTAAGTTGAATGGTGATTTGCAGCCGGTAAAGTTTAACATCTTGACTTGCCTTACCCGTTTTATCTTCATTTGAAGTTAAAGACCGCAAGCTTGTTTGAGAAAAAAAGGTGCTCATTTTTGCACATTTAGCTGCATCTGTTTCCAGCGCTTTCCTCTTTTTAATTCTTGCCTTCTCCGCGCCACCCTTGCTCTTTCTACTTTCCATCTTTCCGTCAACTGCGTGGTCACGTGGTGCGCACAGGCGCATACAGGGGAAAAAGAAAAGAAAAAAAAACCGAGCTGCAGCCTGCAGGTAGAGACAGCCGGGAGGAGCATTATGAGATCAGCCCGGCGGCCTCAGTGCCATGACTGAACACCGGCACCAAAAAATAAAAATAAAATGATAAAAAACAAAAACGAGAGCACCGGCCCATGCGGCCCAAACATCGCGCGGCCCACCGGGAATTCTCCATACCCTCCCGATTAGCCACTCCGGGCCTGCTCCCACTGAAGCAAGTGTTTTCCAAACCCTGTCTCTCAGAGACTTGTCACTTAGAAAATGTTCCCTGATTATGAAACTTTGGCTGAATAGTGCTTGTTCCTGTCTCCAATGTGGCGGCGCATCCAGGAGCCGTCTGAGGAGAATCCCAGAATCTGACATCCTCCAGCTCAGGAAGCGCATATGATTACGCACACGCGTGACGCGTCAATGGACCTGTTCAGGTTTACGCAGACAATCTTTACATTTAGAATTAGCATACAGATGTAAAGTTAATGCAGTAAAATATAAAGCTTTTTATTTAAATATCAATTAATTATTTTAAGAGCACAGAGAGCCGCATCAGATGGATGGAAGAGCCGCATGCGGCTACAGAGCCGCCGACCCCTGTGCTAGCCTATATTGTCCCCAGCAATTTTTAAACCCCAATCAAGTGTATGGTTATTGTCCCCAGCAATTCTGAAAACAAACTGACGCCCTTGATGAGCGATAATGAAATATTTCCTGATTTATCGGGCCTACAACTCCCAAGGTCCTCTTACAGGAGACAATACTTTTATCCAACTCACTTTTAATCAAATATAATATTTTGTTTCATAAAGTGATTTCCTAACTTCACAAGTTACTTACAATTGTATTCTGTTTATCTGAAGTGTTTTAATAATGTCCTGACTGTAATGAATCATCACAATTGTTTATTCTGGAAATGATGCTTGATTTCAGATCTTAAATACACCAAATTAGTCTACTTGTTGAATTTAGTATTGACTTGTTATTAGCATGTTCACACATTATTATTATTATTATTGATATATTATTATGGATGTTTAACAGATTTACTTCATATTAAGGGAGGCAACCTCTCTAAGAGGAATGAGGTGGTGTCTGAGGGATTTTGAGAACGCCCACTGTTCCACGTTCGACATTCTCGTTTGTCTAAATTTGTAAACAAACAACTTTATAAAAGAAAATTCACTTCCTGAATTCTTTAGTTTAGCACCTCCATGATGCTTCCACACCCCAAACGGAACTGTGGTATGGTGTTCTTGGGGTGGTGGGCAGCGCCATTTCTTCTCCAAAGACCATACTATAGCCTCCCAGTGACCCTCAGGCTTCTCCAAATGCTGTTCTACAAACTCATCGGGACTGGGACAACACACGGATCATAACCGCTGAACAACAAAAATACAAAAGATGGATCAAGGAAGCAATCGAGATAAGGAGACGTGGATGTGGGACCATGAACAGGGACGACGGAGTTTACACGCTGGACCACGCATGGGACTGCTTCGTGGGAGAGGGGAGAGCGGGCAGTAGAGGGCGACAACGTCCTCTGCTGCCCGCAGATAAACGGAGAAGGAAGTGACGCGCCACCATCAGCGTCAGCCTGAAGAAGCCGGCAGCCGTCGGCGAAACGTAGTGTCAAAAACAGGTAAACAAAACTGTTTCTGTGTTTTAAAAATAGAACGACAACATGGAATTGGACTTAAATCTTCAGATTTCTCTGCAGGAATTAAATGCTTGTGTTAAAATTGACGTGGTGGAAATTTTGTATACATAGCTCACTTAGAAATACCCTTACTGATAAAAAGTGTCAGATATTTATTTACCCACTATAAACTCAAAGCGGTACAATTTATTGGGTTGATAATAAAAGTTTTATTATTAAGATACATTTAAATCAACGTCAACAAGTAGTCAAGCATTGATACAAAAGCAACATCCACGAAAGGACAAAAGTTAAAACAATCTTAAAGAGCAAGTCACCCTCCTACCACAGTCTCACTCAACCCACATTTCCTGCTGTGTCACATTGAGGCAATGGCCTTGCTCGAGTTGAGCAGCGATTTACAGAATACATGTGACCAACTAACATTTCATGTTCTACCACCGGATGTTTGGATCAGAATGTAAACCAATCAGATCTTAGATCAGGTGAGAGCCAGGCGTTTCCCGTCATGCCCTAGGTTTTGCAGCCGGTGGAGAGCAACTGCAGCGCCTTGCTCCAAAATCTGCGGCCGCCTTGATCTCACGAGGTTATCGTTGTCTGCGTATGCATGACGTCAGAGCAAGTCGGCATCAACTCGGACACAAATCTAACCGGCATGCACTGCTCGCCGATCACCGCTGATCTAATCTGCGCGGAACTGGCTCATCTCGAATAAGCCCATTGCCTGAAGGACAGAGAGGGTGACCCTAACTCTAACAGTGCACCCCTGCATGCAGCTCCAATAGGCACTCGTTTATACAGTTTGTCAGGAAAAAAAGTTTATAAGCAGTTGATTTGTAAAACTTTACTATAAAACTTGCTGTAATATAAAACAACTTCCAGTAATAAAGTTCTAAAATATTCTTTTTCTCTGAGCGGCGTGTGAGACGCTGAAACCACCCTGTGAAAAAACAGCTGGTAGGACTTCCTTCAGCAGCAGCAACTCTAGTTTGGGTTTTATCTGACTTTGCCAGTCTGACCGGGTTCTTGTGGAGTTCTGGGTTCTTTACTAAGTTGTTTCAGTTCATTGAGGTTAAAGTAGCTTTCCGGAGTTGTCCCCTTTCAAGAATTATGTATGGCTTTTCAGAAATCCGTAAAAGTGATTATCTCATCATGTACTGTGATATAATGTAAGCAATACGTCTTTTTTTTTTTTTTTTGCTAACCACGGCCCCTGCCCCACAGAGCTCTGTGCAATAGGAAGCTGAGCGCCGACCAGAACTAACCAATAGCGTTAGACTACCGCTTAGACGCTTCACATTTAAGGAATACCTCGGCTGATGCAGAGCTGATGAACTTTTCACCGACAAGTCTCTAAAATATAAATATATGAGAACACAACATGACATGAGAATAATACTCGTAAAACAACGTTTTAGCTGTTTGTCGGCTACAGAAGCACATTTATAAACAGAAACGTGAAGTCGCCGTCTTAAGAAAAACAGAGCGACAGACATTTTGTGTGATATGCTTGTCAGCCACTAGATGGTGCCATCGGATAAAATAAATACTCCAGAAAGAGACTTTAACAATCAGTTTTATCCAGGTTTAAAATGAAACAGACTTGGTGCCTGTCTGGTGCCTATCTCCAGCGGTCAATGGGCAATCAGGCGGGGTACACCATGGACAGAGAGCCAGTCCATCGCAGTAAGACGGTAATATTACACTGATTTGCCGGAATGGTGTGTCTCGTAAAAGGGGCTATTGATAATTATCAGTTAATCAATAAATCTGATCATGCTGAAACAGAATGTCCTAAACCATCTAGAAGCAGCTGGGCTTGATGTGGTTTAAAAAATAATGACATGGTGGAATCTGCTGAGTCTTTTTCTACTTTGTGGTTTGATTTGAATCCTTTTTGGACCTGGTGAAGACCAGATCCTTTTATTTAGTTCCTGATGTAAAACCCTAAAACTGAAAGACGGACCTTTCTTTCATGACTGTGTGTCCATAATCACTGTTCGCTTGCATCGTGACAGCAGAGACATTTCAGGGATCTGGAGCTGTCCAGGTCCAACAGCAGCAACACATCAAAGGTACAAGCAAACAGACTTAAATAACTTGAACAGTATAAAAAGGCACATTTCAAAGAACAAAAGACACATTTTGTTTTCCTTTCATTCTTTTCCTCTTCTGACAGCACCACACAGGCCCATTTAGGAATAGGGTTTGGTTTAGTCTGACTCCCATTAAAGTTTTGTTCTTGTTATTTTGGCAACTTGGCAACAAAACAAGATTAGATTTTACGTTAACAAAGTTTTGTGTTAGGAGAAAACTTAAGAGGGAGATATTTGTGGCAGTTTTCTCTACTTAGATTATTGTGCTCTCTGCAAGTTTTTGAGTAAGTTCGACCCAATCTGCAACAAGATTGTTTCTAAGAAATGGATACGCCCATTTGAGAATAAAATTCCTGGTTGGGTATTCTTCTTTCAGCTCTCAGCATGTTGTATCACCTCGTGAACGAAGGACATTTTATGCCTTTTCATGTCAACATGTCTTTCAGCTCTGAAACCCTTAACCTGTGTAGCACTGTGGTTTTTGACAAAAGCAGCTCTAACAAAACAAAACACTCTTCTCTTGCTGTGTAGTGTGTGACTTTAGCACACACAATAATTTTATGCCGCAGAACAACATTTGTGGGATTGAGCCAAAATCTCATAGTGAATCTGTACAGAAGGTTTACCAGATTATTCCCAGGATAATCCACTGAGTCATACTTAGTCACACATCAAAAACTGGGCCAGGATCCATCGTCAAGGCATCGTTGAATTAAAGCCTGGAAGAACCGGTGCCCAATCAGGATAGGTGTTGAGAGAAAATAGAGGAACTCCCCATGTCCCCACTGCTAGCATCACAGCAAGAAGACCGATCACGTTGACACCAAGCCCCGCCTTCACCTGCAGCAGAGAACTCAATCAGGTTTAAGACAAACAGCTGAGAACGATATACCATTCATGTGTTGGTGCATTGCAGCCTTTTGAGTGCACCCAGTGGAACCTTTCAGCACTCACCATATCCAGGATGCTGATGTGCCCGTAGGAAAACACCACGGCATTGGGTGGGTTGGACACTGGCAGCAGGAAGGAGAAGGATGTGCACAGGGTGGTGGGGATGAGCACGTACAACGGGTTCACATGGATGGCCTCCGCCTGAGGGAATATAGCAAACCTGAAATCGTTTGTGTGTTAGAATTTAAGACCTTCCTTTTCACATAAAGCTCTTAATAATCAAGCTCCATCATACATCAGTGACCTGACTGTTCCGTATGTTCCTAACAGAGCACGTCGCTCGTCACGTGACGTCAGAGGTAGCTCTGGAGAAAGGCCTCAGGCTGGGCCTCAGCCTCATGTTAATAGATTTTGGGCCACTTGGGCTCTTTGAACTTTAGTTTTTTTTTCTGTGTGTTTGGATGTTAATCATGGAATTAGCTGGACAAAAGGGAAAGCTGTGGTTACTAACAGACCATCCAAGCAGTTTCTGCTTCTTTTTATCAGTAAGTAAATTTAGATTTCTGTAGGGCTGCTGTGCCATTTCACTGCTTGGTCAAACATGTTAGTGGGGCTGATCAGCCTATTTTTACTCTGTTTGGTGTGATCATCTCTGTAGATATACACATGTCCTGTCTACTCATTAGTCTAGTAGAAACTTACTAATCAAATGTTAGCTGCTCACCCATTTGTTTCCTGCCAGATGCCTACACACTCTTTACCTCTTTCCCCTCACTGTTAATTGATATGAGGCAATTTGAACATTCTGTTCTCATGATGATGATTTTTTACTGTTTTATGACCAGCTACCTATACATAACCTGAATTTAAAAGGTCTTTACTGTATGATTTATTTCATGGGTTTCAGATTCTTATGAAAGCTCTTGATAAGAAGCATGGAGCTTAAAGAGTAAAAGTTCAGCTTGTTCGATACACTTGAGATAAGTGAGAACCCAGAACCTACCAGAGGAGCGAGGATGGGGAGGAAAATATTACTAGTTGCTGCATTGCTGGTCAGTTCTGTCATTGTGGTGACAATAATGGAAGCAATTGTAATGGTGGCGAGGACTGGCAGATTGCCCAGGGGTGTGAGCAGCTCCGCCACCCACAGAGACAGTCCTGATTCCTAGAGGCAAATGCAAAATGAAGAATTATTGTAGTTTTTGGTCAATAAAGGGTTCATTCATCAGAGGTGTTCCATGTAAACCTACATTCACAACTTGGAGACCTTTATCAAGTGTCTCCAATTCAGATGTCTATGTCAATGTCAAGTTTATTTATATAGCACATATCCAACAATCAGTTTGCACAAAGTGCTGTACACAGACAACCAGTAAAAAATAAAATAACAAAACACCGAGAAACATCCAGTAGACCCTATGTAAAATAAATGAACAAAGAAATCAGTTGTTTTTTAAAAGCAAGGGTAAAAAGGTAGGTTTTTAAAAGAGACTTAAAGGTAGAAATGCTGTTAGCGGACCTAATCTGTAGGGGAAGGCTGTTCCAGAGCTTGGGAGCGGCCAAAGAAAAAGCTCTGTCGCCTCTGGACTTCAGCCAAGACTGGGGAACAGATGAGAGATGTGGAGAAGATGATCAGAGGTTTCTTTTGGGGACATGAGTGTTTAAGAGTTCCGACAGATAAGGAGGGACCAAACTGTGTAGTGCCTTATAACAGAGCAGCAGCGTTTTAAATTGAATCCTGTAAGTGATCGGGAGCCAGTGAAGAGCTTGTAAGACCGGAGTTATGTGATCCCTGCGTCTCCTACCTGTCAACAAGCGAGCTGTCGCATTCTGAGCCACCTGCAAGCGGTGAATTGACGTCTGCTCCAGTCCATGATAAAGAGAGTTGCAGTAGTCGAGTCTCAACATGATTAGCAGGTGTATAACCTTTGCAGTCTTTGAGTGGTAAATAGGGCTTGCCTTTACTAAGAACACGCAAATGAAAGAACACGCTCTGAACAACAGAACTTTTCTGTTTATCAAGTTTAAAATGACCATCAATGAAAATACTCAGATTTCTTGCCTGAGACATGCAAAAGGATTCTATAGGGCCAAATACACTGTTTGCCCCGTGCAACAGCCCAGGGTCCCCAAAAATGACAATTTCAGTTTTTTTGTCATTTAAAGTGAGAAGGTTAAATTGTAGCCAGTTTTTAACGTCTTTTAGACAATTTAGTAATTTATCAAACAATGGCCTTTGAGAATGTAGTGGGACATATATCTGCACGTTGTCCGCAAAGAAGTGGTGGTATGAGATGCCATGCTTATGAAAGATGGTGCCAAGGGGCAACATGTACAGCGAGAACAAGAGCGGGCCCAAAACTGAACCTTGATGGACACCACATCTAAGTTTCTCTGGAGACGAACAACACTGCCCCATATTTACAGTAAAATTCCTGTCTGAAAGGTAGGACTTAAACCACTGCAAGACTGTGCCCTGAATGCCAACGGTCATGCTCTAGGCGGGATAAAAGGATCTGATGATCCATCGTATCAAAGGCTGCCATTCGGTTTAGACCTAATGGCAGCCTTTGATACAGCTGGATCAATACAGCTGATTGACCGGAATCGATAGTTAAAAATATATTGTTAAATATTCTTAAAAGAGCAGTCTCCGTACTGTGGTATTGCTTAAAACCTGATAGAAACGTCTCTAAAATACCATAATGGTCGAGGTAGTCCTGCAGCTGCCTGTAGACAAATTTCTCCATGACCTTAGAAAGGAAAGGGAGCTTGGAGATAGGCCTGTAGTTGGAGAGCACCATGGGGTCGAGATTAGGTTACACTACAGTGTTAGTGCGTGTTGATGAGGTGTATTCCATGGCTGTGGTGACCGGGCAGTGCAGGCATCATCTGGCCTATGCCAGCTGATGCCACCACAGAACCCCGCTTCCCCCCACAGACCCTCAGTGTTTAAGTGCAGTTTAAAACGGGAAGTAGGCACCGGCACTCGAGATGAGGCTGAAAGATCCCCTTGCCATTTGCTGTTGAGTGTGCTCGCTCCCAAGGCCCTAAGTGTGTGTTTGCGTGGAATGTCGTTGGTGGAAGTGTTTAATATGCAAATAATAAATAAATAAGGTCCCCCCCCCCCCCCCCCCCGCCGCCGCCCCAGAAACCCCCAGTGAATCCACCTCCAGTGTCGTTTGCTTTCTAAAGAAAGCGCTCTACGGACATCAGAGTTTCATTCCATTTTTACACTTTATGTAACAATTAAAAAAGAACCAAATGATTGTTTTGTTTCTGAATTTGACACCAAAATAAAATAAATTTCTTTGTTCTTACTTTAAGTTATAGGCTTAGATATAAAATTTAAATGTTAAAATTTAATATGTGACTTTCAAAGTAAAAGCAGATCTCCAGTCTGTCTTTGCATTGGACAAGAAAAATAATAAACAAAGGAGAAGGGTGTGTATTGATTCTTTTCATAATGTCTCTTATCATCTACATGCAGATGACATTCAGCTGTACTTTTCCTTTAAGGATTCTAAGCTCAACAAACTGAATTACTAGTGTCCATCAGCCATCACCAGCTGGCTGGAAGATAATTTCCTCCAGTTAAACTCTGAAAAGACTGAATGTCTGATCATTGCCCCTGAGAGCATGGTTCCCCTGATTAGTCTAAAACCTGGTCATTTATCCTCTGCCGTCACGTCGAACTTGAGGAATTTTGTTGTTTTTGACCAGTCAGCGTCTCTTGAAGGCCACTCAAACACGTTGGTCTGAGACTGTTTATATCACTTAAGAAATGTTTCAAAACTGTGAAGGGTGGTGTCAAAACATGAACTAGAAATGGTTCTCCATGCCTTTATCTCCTCCCGTCTAGATTACTGTAACACACTTTTCACATGTTTTAACAAAAAAAGCCCTTGACCGCCTTCAGTTGGTCCAGAACTCTGCAGCGAGGCTCCTAACTGGAGCAAACAGAAGAGCTCACATCACACCTATTCTGATGTCTCTGCACTGGTTACCCGTTACCTTTAGAGTTCATTTTAGAATCCTGACTAGAACTTTCAGGGCTCTGTCACATTGTGAGCCTGGAGGAGGTTTGGACCCAATATGCAGACACCCAGAACGACAGGAGGAAGGAGTGGATTTAAATGAAAACATTCCTTTATTAGGAGGGAGAACAAAAATGTTCCAAAGGGCAGGAAGCCCAAAACCAATGTCCTGAAACCCTGGAGACAAAAAGATCATTTAAAGAGCACAAAAACCTAGAGACCTAGTGACAAGGCTCAAAACAAAGCTGACACCAAACAATGGACCGACAAAACATGGAGACACAGACAGGGTTTTATACACTGGGGAGGATGAGAGGGAGATGAACTGCAGGTGTGTGGGGAGAGAGAGACCAGGTGAACTCAGTTACTAATCAGGGAGGAAACTAACATGACCTATAAAACCTAAAGACAAGAAGAGCAGGAAACATACAGTAGGTGGCGGAAATGCACCTAGCAGTTAGATGCCACCCGCCAATAAACTCGAAGAAGAAGAAACAGCAGGAAACATAACTAATAATCTAAGGGGGAAGAAAACCCACAAACACCGATGGGAAAAACACACTAGAGAGACTAATAACATGAACAGCTGTAGCTAAAGAAAAACCTGAAGACCAGAAGGGCAGCAAACATAACTAATATTCTAAGCGGGGAGCTGAAACTAAAGGAAAAACACTACAGAAAGAAAAACTACAGGGGCGTGACTATAGGGGGCCATGGGAGCACAGGACCTGGGAGGGGGATACCTGAGGAGGGAAACCTAGAGGGCTGAATATCTGGGGAAAAATGGAGAACACCAGGAGACACATGAGGAAGATGCAGACAAGGACACATGAGGGCGCTAGGAGACACAAAAGGAGAACAGGAGAACATGACAGGCTCTACATGGTCAAGCTCCTCCCTATATTACTGAACTGTTAAAGCCTTATGGTCCAACCCGAGCCCTGAGGTCCACCCACCAGAACCTTCTAGAAGTTCTAAAGACCAGATATAAAAGTCGAGGTGATCGCTCCTTCCAGACTGCTGCACCCCAACACTGGATTGATCTTCCTTTATCCTTACGTAGCGTTGACAGTCAGGACACTTAAAACACAGCTGAAGACCCTTTTATTAAAAGCTGCTTTTACCTAAATATTTTATTTTCTTATTTTTAACTCAAATTTTAAATCTTTCACCTGTTTATGAAATGTTATAATTTTATTACTTTATTTTTCTGATGTTAATCTATTTCTGTTTTGAGATCATTATGATTTTATGACTTTGTTTTATTTTGTTTTGATCTATGTGAAGCACTTTGTGATTCTATGTATGTGATAAGTGCTATAGAAATAAAATGTACTTACTTACTTACTATAGAAACAAAACCAACCATTATCTGAGACTGAGGTGTAGATTTATGGTGAAACAGAACATTTGCATCCTGAAGCAGAAAATTATGCATCATTAGGGCCACTTGTTTTTGGGTTCCACAACTGCACCTATCATTTCATAAGGTTATCCCCCCCCCCAGATAAAACATTATGTTGCAACAGGAAAAAAAAACAGCAACAGCTGTCGCCTCCTTTAAAGTTCAAAAGTCAACGTGTTGTATGGGTCCATTTTTAGCTGCTTCTGAACCATGGAGGCATTCCTGCACTCTGCATGTTTTGGTGTTTGGGGAGAGGTGCCTCCACTTTTCCTATCGTCTTGTTTTTCTGTTAGAGAATGAGTTACTTTTCCACTCTGTACATTTAATGTTGTGTCTCTAGGACGTTAATGGGGATGAGACCAATTTGGAGAGGAATGATGGGAACTTCTTTATTTATT